>NC_072732.1:188368548-188543971 GCF_026930045.1 Uloborus diversus | reverse complement strand
GTTTTTGCCAACCCTGTTTGGTTGATGAGTATGGAAATTTAATCCAAAACGATAGGGATATTGCAAATGTTCTAAATAACTTTTTTTCCAGTGTGTTTAACGATAACTGTATCTCAACAGTTGACACTAACAAGACACAAGCTATTATACAGCTTGAGGATTTTGTATTTTCCAGGGAGGAGGTTTTATTTCATTTGAAAAAGATTAAAGCAACTAAAGCTCCGGGACCAGATAATATCTATCCAAAAATTTCAGTTGAATGTGCAGAGGAATTAGTGGATGTTATTTTGAATATTTTCAATGCTTCTTATAACTCGGGGACGGTGCCAGAGGACTGAAAGCTGGCTAACATAACGCCACTCTTCAAGAAGGGGTCTAAAGGTATTGCTGGGAATTATAGACCTGTAAGTTTGACTTCGGTGATTTGTAAGATTTTTGAAACTTTGATCAAAATTAAGATCATGATGTTCTTAGAGACTAATAGTCTGTTGACTAGTTTGCAGTATTTTTTCAGGAAAGGTAAATCCTGTACTACTAATTTATTGCATTTCTACGACAAGGTTACTTCAGCTTTAGATAACAAAAAATGTGTGAATGTTGTTTATATTGATTTTCAAAAAGCTTTTGACAAGGTACCGCATGTTGCTCTTCTCAGCAAGCTAGCTGACATTGGAGTCGAAAATGAAGAACAAGTAAAACAGCTGCAAGAGGATTTAGATCATATTACTAAGTGGGCAGATAAATGGGGTATGGCAGTTAATGTAGGGAAATGTCAAGTGCTACACTTAGGTCATGGAAATAAGCGTATGAGATATCGTTTACAGGGTTCAGTCATAAATCAGGCAGAAAATGTTATGGATCTGGGTGTCTTTATAAATCAGAACTTCAAGTTTAGTCAACAGTGCAGTATTGCTAGTAACAAAGCCAACAAAATGCTTGGGTTCATCAATAGATCTATTTCAAACAAATCTAAGAAAGTTCTTCTGCCTTTATATAGGAGTTTAGTAAGACCTCATTTGGAGTATGCTGTTCAGTTTTGGTCGCCTTATCTGAAGAAAGATATTTTTGTATTGGAAAGGGTTCAAAGAAGGGTAACTAAATTAGTAAGGGGACTCTCAGATTTAGATTATGATACCAGACTTAATAGGCTTAACATGTATAGCCTGGAGCAAAGGAGAGTCAGAGGGGACATGATTCAGTTATTTAAATTTATCAAAATGAAAGATGTAAATGGATTAAATTTTTGCGGGGAAAGCAGGACAAGGGGTCATGGTTTTAAGCTATTTAAATCTCAGGCTAACTTGGAAATCAGGAAAAACTACTACTTTAGCAGGGTCGTGGGCACTTGGAATAGCTTACCGGAAGAGGCGGTAATGAGCAAGGAAGTGGATAGCTTTAAGAGGGCCATTGATCTTCATTGGGGACTAATTAATTGACTAGGACCAGCCTAGCTGGGCCCAGAGCCTGTTGCTGGTCGTCACATTTGTATTTGTATTTGTGTAAATGCTTTTATTTTTGTTTCTTGAAGGATTTCACCAATATTGTTTTTAAAAAAAATTGTAACTTACCTTTTGCCATTCCGGGAAAAATCTTGCACGGGAGATCCCATCCACCTGCCACCGACACTCAAATGTTTGAGTTTGAATCGGAAGTGTTCGGAAAAATGTGGCACGCTATGATTGGTTGCCGTCATTCGGCAGAAGTCGGTAAACTTCCGACAAAGCACATGTCGATCACATGAGATAACCATGTTGAGGTGTTGGGTGCTGAATGTCGAATTAAATAAGAGTTGTGCAACCTGCAAGCTGTGTTTTCCTGGGTTGAGCTGTTCTTGCAATATGCAAATAAGGTAACGTCACATTGTTAGGAGCACGGTCGGATCTGGCAATAAATACTCGGACCGGCCGTAGCTCGATCTCACTTCTCGCTCTCACTTGTCTTCTCGTTTTGTGTTGTTTGTGTATGTGTTCGTCAATGTCCTCATAAGTTTTTGCTACTGGCCTCTTAGGTGAGGTCTGATTTTTTCTGAATGATTCGTCATTGATGTCCTCAGTTTTGGAAGCGCGTACTGTTATGACGTTCATAAAAGTGAAAAGTTATAGTCTAATTTAAGTGGGTTGTTTGGTCTTCAAAGCAAAGAAAAGGATAGAGTCCATCTTCGATATTTTCCTGGATATGGTGAATTTGACTCCTGAGGTATGAACTGACCTGCATGCAATTATGGGGAAATTGCGATGCCGTCCTTCTACCTGTGGGGAATTCACTGTGGAACGTCGACAGGACTTTTGACATCTGCATGGACTTATTGTAAGATCTTTTTGACCTAGCATAATTTAATATTCTTTGGAGGACTAAACTATTGTAATGTAACTATTTTATAATACATGTTAAATAAATGTTTTTCAGTGTTAAAAAATGATTCATGTTTTATTTTCTTCGGGCAGACCACTCCCTCAAAATTCAGTTGGAAATGAGTTGCCTAATTTTCAGCTTAGCTGTAAGCTATCAACTCTATAACATCTAATTATATCCAACAGGTACTTGGTAACTCGGCCGAGTCGTGAAAGGCCGAGTACTCGGTACTCGGCTACTCGGCCAAAGTGCTATTCAATACGTCTCTAATACTAATAATAAATCTTTAAGGAATGCAGCTATAAATTTTGGAAACTACCACATTATACACCCATACGCACACAGAACTATGAAATATACCTTTTATTTATGTGTCACTAGCTGCATTACCAGACGTTGCACGGTCTACCTAAATAAAAGTTTCGTCTAGTGACACTTGTTTTAATAATCATGTTTAAAAAAGAAGGGAAAAAATAGCATAAACATTCCCCGTCAATATGTAGAAAGCACAATTTTAGGATTAAAAATTTGAATTTAGGCATCATTAGATTTTTTCGTAATCATTCTGGATTTTCTGGCAAAACCCCCCCAAGTGGTCCCTATAACCCCATTTTGATGAGAAATAACTTATGTGAATTCCTGAGCATTAAAGGATCGCTGTGTCAAATTTGGCAAAGATCCGACCAAAACTGGATTTGTATAAAGAAATTCCCTGTGGGAGGGAGGGCGACCCCCATTGCGAACAAAAACTACCCTAATAGAATTCTTGAGCATTACAGGAGCTGTCTGAAATTTTTTTGAAAAAATCTGACGTAAACTGGATTTGTGTAAGGAAAACCTCCGTGGGGTGTTTTCACACTCCACCCCCTCTCTCATAAGTAGACGAAAAATTCCCTATGAGAATTCCTAAGCATCAAAGAACAGCTGTGCCAAATTTCGCAAAGATCTGACGAAAACTGTTTATTCATAAAAGGAAACCCCCTGTGGGAGGGGTGTTCCGATTGCGAACGAAAACTGCTCAATGTGAATTCTTGAGCATCAAAGAAAAACTCTGCCATATTTGGCAAAAATCTGACGTAAACTGAATTTGCATTAATAAAATTGTTATTTGATTAATTAAAATATATAATATACATTTAAAACTATAGTTTTTTAAATGTTAAACGCATTTTTCAATATTGATTTTATAAATGCAATTAATTTTCTTCAGCAGATCCAATCCAGAATCCACATTATTAGGTGAATTAATTATCTCATCAATGTCAGTATTTCATGAGTAATTTAACCAAAAAACAAATATGAAAATTTCTTCACTTTTTAAATATTGGTATTTGATGACGACTCTTAAACTGAAGTCAAAAAATACGAAACTTAAGGGCTGCAATGAACTCCCGAAGTAACGTAATATGTGGTACTGAAACGGCCACGTACTTACGTGATTTATGCTCGTACTTACATAAAAACCCTATTTTCGCTCACGTAAAGAATCGCTAGAAATTCAGTCAACGGTGTATGTGCAGCTTTCAAATGATTAGGAAGTTCAGTTTTGTTCTATTCGGGGTTGCTAGCAAAGCGAGATTTCGGCAGATCGTTCAATGAAGGGCGTTAGTATTTTTCCTCTTAATTTCAGAATTAAAGTTATTTTTGTTCAGAGCTGAAACAGATGAGTCGCGCTCCATCTAGTGAGATAAATGTGCTACAAAAGTAATCTCATTAGGATTTTTTCGTTTTTCTTTTTTTTTAAATAAAAATATTTCTGTCCAGTAATTTTCTTAAACCTTTTAATTGCCGCAATATCAATGGTTTATGTTTAATTTGAACTATGAATCATGTTGATACCTCAATTAGTTAATTTTTAATTGTTGCATTAAGATGCTTTCCCCCAAAGCAGAATACTTGACAATGTTCTGCAATGTAAAATCATTTGACCAAATTTGTTCTGCAAGCACTTCAAGCATTGTATACACGAGCAACCGACGTGATCTTTTCCGATCCAAAGAGGAAAATTTCCGAGAGTTTTAGATTTTCTCCTAATTTAAAGAAATCTGCCAGAATTTGTGCGTAGTTTTATCTCAAGTTGTAAGATATTTGTGGAAAATATGCAGTTTCTGTGGAAATTTCACAGAAATCTAGAATTTCTGCAAAAAAATTTGTCAGAGTTTTCCTCTCAAATTGGAAAAGAAATGTTCTGCAGCTCATGTTATCTGTTCTGCGATGTACGTCGCAAATTTAGTAGTATTCTGCTTTGGGGATGCTTTCTTAACCAAAGTATATTCACGTTTAGGGGCCCACGAGAGGTCATGTCAGCTTTGTCAGAAACTAGGAGCACTGTCCTTGGAAGGGCCCCGCTCTGAATCGCAGTGGTATAAGTTTTGAAAACTTTATAAGGGGAGGGGATCTGGAGACCAAACTGACAAAGAAGCCCACATTTACCTTCGGCGACCTTGTGAATTTTTCCCTTTTACTATAATTCAAAATTAAATAACTGTTTGAAAAATGCAGAAAATATCTTGAAATTTCAAACACTCACCCATCACACAGAGCTATGAAAGATTATGTATTTTTAAGTCAGTATTTTAATTTCTTCGTAATTAAGTCTCGTATTTTCAAATGATATATCGGTCGGATAGAAACCTAAATATCATTATTGTCGCGGTAGTAGATATATATCGATATACGACGGTATATTACCCAGCCCTAGTTTTAATACATTACATTGTATGTGGACCTGAATCTCGGAGTTCTGAAATCAGAGGATCCAAAACCAAGAATTTTCTTCATTTAAAAAAGACATTATTTATTTATCTATTTTAATTTACATCAAATGTTCAAAATTGAGAATTAGGGCTATAACTTTATATAACATATTATTATTGTACTCCCTTTCTTAGTATTTCTGCTTCTCAATACTCTCTCTCTCTTTATCTCTATCTAAGAAAAAACATGAAATTTAAAAAAAAAAAATGCAATAAATATCTTGAAAAAAAAAAGGTGAGGACTGGTGTTGTGCTTTTCAGTGGTTTATACTTTTTCAATTAAATAATTATTTTAATTAAATTTTCTAAATTTCATCTTTTTTTCCAAAATTGTAGTCAATTTTCGATAAACTCATCTGACTTTAGGGGGTCAAGTGTTCCCACTGGAGATTTTCAAAAATTGAAGCTTTAAAACCTCAATTTTAGGCTGACTTTGATGATGTGGGAATCAGGAAGGTTTGGGAGCTCTCGCCAGAAATTGTTCGCCGCTGAACTTTGAAAAGCGCAATTATAGGTTATGTTTTTTGAAGAAGGTAAGAGGTTTGGAGATATGTTCTGAAAACTAAAAGATCGGTCTTTTTTTATAAGATGGAAGTTAAGACAAAAATTAGGGGCGATGTTGACGATCTGGTGGCTTAACTCCAGGAATTTTTCCATATTGAACTGTGATTTTACCTAATTTTGGGACTTTGGGCTTTGTTTGGAAATGATAGGGGCAATAGATTCAGTGTTTCCTCCTGAAATCTTTTTCAAAATTAAAATCAATTTTAGGCTATTTTTAGGAAAGAAGATTAAGGGCATGGGGGCAAGACCTTCCGTCTCGGGACAGATTTCCCGAGACAGAGGTTGGGACGGAAAAAAATTCAATGACTTTCCTTCAGTTTTTATTTAAAAAAGAAATATTGAGCATTTGAAAAAATATGCTTTAATTACTGGAACGTTCCATAACCACAAATTTACATCGACATTCTCTCGGTTTTCCGCCATGGGCTTGTTTTGTTTGCAACAAGTTTTCGGAGGAGTGACTTTTAGGCTTGCATTCAACTTCTTTTAGGTAGCTCTGTTATTTCTAACTCACTGCAATGCAAACCGCGGAGTTGCTTGCTATTCTTGCTGATTTTTGGAATTAACCGCCTTTCGTCTCTATTTTTCACTTGCTATTTTCAATCATCCTTTCGGGGGTTTTTTCATTTGCGTCTTTTTTTTTTTTTTGCAAACTTTACACGTATAAATGAAAATTATGTGCTCTCTTAAATTGTCTTAGAGTGGAATCTGAATCACCGATTGAAAGTGATTGTTGATGGGATGAAATGTTTATGCCTCAGCAAAGGGGTCCACATACCATGTAAACCGGAACTATCAGGGATTTTGAAAATTGTAATGAAAATGGGAATTCTGGAGCGAATCGAGGAAAATTTTTCAAGCTGGTTTTTGAAACATTGATGAGCAACTGTTCCTGCATTTTTATCTTGGCCAATTTAGGGAGGGGGGGGGATATAGGTGCTCCAGAATAAAAAATTGAAAAACTTAATTGCAAGCCATTTTTGAAACTAGGAGTGGTTGTGGATTTCTCTGCAAACTCTTTAAAATATAAGAGTTTGCAGTAAGATGTTGCCCTAAACAAATTTGAGTAAAAATGTTTAGGCTGTCTCTAATGAAGTAAAAATGGGGAGGGGGAGATTTAAAAAAAAAATAAAGACGGAAACTGTAGTCTCTTGCTCTGATATTTTTGAAGATCGCCCACTATTGTGATCTTGGGACTATCAGTTTGAAAAAATTGATGTAAGAGAGTCCCTGAACTTTACCAAAATGACCTATTGTTTAATTTTTTTTCAACTTCAATTTTAAAACATTTCTGGGTGAACCCCCTAACCCTTAAATATTACAACTTAAACTAGGTTCATGCTGTTAGAAAAGTCAAAAGCTTAAAATTCAAATTTACATAAATTCCAAAACTGGCATAATTAAAAATCTGTAACATTTATACACATTTTTCCTTAAGCACGCATGGGAGAGGACTCAAAATATTTTCCATCTTGAACTCATCACCAAATTTGCACCCATGGTTAAAGAAAGGGACTAAGACTCAAAATGCCGGAAAACAAAATTTGAATTTACTTAAAAGAACTTTTAGTTGGGAGGTAGGTGCCCTCCACCGAAAATTGTGGAAATTGAACTATCTTTGAGAAAGATAGTTCTGCGAAATAGTTAAAAATCTCCTTTAAAAGTTTTTCAAAGCAATTTCAGAATATCGTTGACATTAACGTTAGGGAATGAATGTGAGTTGAGAACCCTTAACCCTTTTTTTTGGGAATTGAATCCCTATGAATGTTGTTCCAATTATGAGATTTTTCCGGCTCTTTCTGTTGGTGTTTAAAGCCTTTCCTCCCTCTTTTTTTTCCTCTCATCCCTCTTAACGATCCTATTTTTCTTAAAAATCTGAAAATATTCTAATTTTTCCTAATTTTTGGTCCTTATTTTCCTATTCCTCCTCGAATCTTCATCTTCTATGATATCTGCCAAAAAGGTATGTTCGAGAAACATGCCAACTAAGTCAAACATGTGCTTTGCAGAAAATTGTGTGCCTTGTTTGAGCTTTCAATCTTACTGCATCCTGCAAATATTTCGATCATTTTTAATGTATCAAGGTTTTTTACCATAAACTATCTTATATCTATTTATTTTTTTCATTATTTCAATAATTTTATTTCTTAAATTTTTTTTTTTTTAATGCAAAATTTAAGGAAAAATGCAAAATCTGCTTCAAAACATGTGGTTTGACTCTCACGGTCTCAGATTTTATGTAACTTTTTTTATGTATTTAAAAAAGCGCACAAAACATTTATGGTGAATCTCAAATGTTTTTGGCTTCACAAACTAAATTGCTAAAATTTTTGGAATTTCATGAGGCAACTGCAAGTTGTTGTTTTTTTATCCTGAAAAATTAATACTTAGCTTTTGAATGATATATGCCATGTGTGAATACTACCCAATTATTTCAAACATAATAAATTTGGGAAAATATTCGTATTAGCTTTGAAACTTGTTAAATTAGCCATTTTTTGTTGAATTTTTCAGAGGCTATTTTAGTGAGGTTTTGAATATCATCCCTTTTCTGCATGATTTTACGAATTTTTTCGAATTTCCTCTGTTTGCCTTTTGACCACTCTCATCCCTGGTTTTAAGTTATCTTTGGGTCATGTTTGGGGGAAGGGTAAGAGGTTCAGTTTGCTCCTTAAAAACACATTACAAAGTTGTTGATTTTTGAGGAAATCGTTAAAGAGGGGGGAGAGATTTTCTGCTGGTAATAGTTTGAAATTGAGATCCCAAAATGTTCATTTCAGACCATGTTTGGCCAAGTTAGGGAAGAAAGAGCAAGTTAGTGGATCTAATCATTTTTTTTTTTTTCGTTTCAAAATTAAAATCTTAGAAACATTACTTAAAGTTATATTTGTTAAAATTCGGAAGGGGATGTGGATCTGAGACTCTACTCTGGAAAATTTCTGAAATTAAAATTACTTTTGATTTATGGTATTTTAAGACTTCTCTTTGGTCTGATCAAGGGGTTCATGACTCTTTTTTAAATTCTTTCTGGCTTCAGGGAAGGGCTTGAGCCCCTTAGCCCCCTCCATCGTTGCTCTACTAATTAATATTGATTTATTGTAACTAACAGATGATATAATGCGTGGAAACAAAAAATAGCCATGCAAATCATACACCAATGTGCACATCATCTCCTTGTTTTATTAATTATTTTAGTGTACCCAAGCATAAATTTTTCCGAGATTCATGGAGAAAAAAGAATTTTGTCGCAAATGTTAGAAAAATTCAACAAAAAAAATAATAATAATAATAATAATAATAACAAGTTTAACATATGGTTTAAATCTGATTCTTTCTAATAGAAGATTTCAATTCTTGTGAATTTTATAGGATTGTGAAACAATGTTGGTGTTCCTATGTTGTTGAGCGGCAGCAAGCAGGGATGATTAATTGCAAAAAAAAGTAGCAAAAAAAGCCAGTAAATTGCAAAAAAAAAGATTTCATGTTCCAGAGCTAATATTTATGAATGTTTTTTGTTATTTTTCAAAGTTACCAGTTTCTAAAAATTTCTGATGAGTTGTAATGAAATGAAAAAAAATAATAAGACTTGAATATCAAAATTTAAAAATGTAAAAATTTACTGGCATTTGTAATTGACAAACTCTAAAAATGTTTTTAAAACAAGATTTGTTGTAATATTTTTATCTTATATTTTAATGTATGAGCAGTAATAGTGTTTAAAGATTATATCGAGTATTTTGCTTATGGTAGTTTTTTGCTTAATCCTTTAATTTGTTTCTGTGAATGTAACATGTTGTGTTTTACATAGGGTTCTCGTACAGAATTGGAAAGATTACTTCATAAGACTACCACATTGTACATTGGTAATCTCAGCTTTTATACAACAGACTTGCAAATATATGAGCTTTTCTCCAAATGCGGTGATGTCAAACGAGTTATTGTTGGATTGGACAGATTTAAGAAAACACCTTGTGGCTTTTGTTTTGTTGAGTATCCTTTGTTGAGCTATAGACATTTAAGATTAAGCATTTAAAATTTTAATTATGTATTATGAGAAGTGCCATTTTTTGTGCATTATTGTTTCAGTATTATGTATTTGTCTTAATTTAATGTATTGCTTTGAAAATTATATGATAGTTATCTTTTCAAGATCTTTCTATGATTACTGAACAAAAAATAGTTGTAACAGCAGAAACCACATCCTAAAAACATCGTTTCTTTACTTTCTATTACCTGCATTTATTGTAGTTTTTTTTTTTTTTTTTTTACTTTGGTTTTTAATCAACTGAATACTCTGGAGCAAAGAAGAAAGAGAGGGGACATGATTCAGTTGTTAAAATTTATCGAAACAAAAGATGTTGGTGGGCTAACCCCCCCCCCCCCCCGAAAAGTTAGTCTCAAAAAAAAAAAGAGAAAAAGAAGAGAGAAGAGAAAGGAAAAAATTTCAAGCGATTACACACACACACACATATATATATATATATATATATATATATAAAAGAAGTAACCCCCCCCCCCCCCGAAAGTCGGGTCTAGCTACGCCACTGGTTTCAGCTATTCAGATCTCAGGCTAACCTGGAATTTAGAAAAAAAATACTACTTTAGTAGGGTTGTGGGCACTTTGAACAGTTTACCAGAAGAGGCTGTAATGAGCAAGGGAGTAAATAGCTTTAAAGGGCCATTGATCTTCATTGGGGGCTAATAAACTGATTAGGACTAGCCTAGTTGAGCCCGGAGCTTGTTGCTGGTCGTAACATTTGTATTTATTTAGCTCTTCATATTTCCTACTCAAACAAGTATGTAGAATTCATTTGCTGGGTAAAATTCATTTACTAACTCAGAAAAAGTTATGACTTTAATTTTGAACACTTATTAAATATTGCCCTTGAAAGAACTTCCGTATTTAACAAAACAAACAATAAATGTTCCTAATACTAATCAGAAGTAGTCGCAGGTTGGACTATGCAATACATTGCAAAATATCAATGCCATGCAATCATTGCAACTTCAATGTTTGTATTTATCATTCTTTCACAGTATCAGAGTTCCAAATGGCATCTCATTTCTTTAGAGCTCCCACAGTGTCTCCATTCTATGATGCTTCAAAGCTTTCGGTGATATCACCATGTTTTTAATGTTTTGACGACTTCATAATTGCTTGGTGAAAGCATCAGAGCTCTTGATAATTTCTCCTTGTCTACAGACTCCCAAAGGCCGTGCTGTGGCTATACTTCAGTAACCATCGTTGCAGTTGTTGGCATCACACATTTCTTTTCTGGAGCATCTTGGGTGAGGATAGCTGTAGCGACCATCAAGCGTTGTTTCTTTCCGTCGTTGTTGCTTCTCGGCTTTTTCGCAACTACAATGGTTTTTGGTCACACATGCAATATGTGTCATAGCCCTCCCCCTCTCCTCTCTCCAAGGGCAACATTATACACTGGGGTGGAAAATTGCACGATTTACTTGCCCCTGTAGAATGATTTTTATGGTGTATCTGTGTATTCTAAGTTAATCGGTTTTTTTTTTCTTGTACGTAGTACAAAGCCCACTGAGCTAAAGTACGAAGGTATTTTTCATGCCACTAAGTTCTTTTTACCCCCCCCCCCCCACACTGAAAAAAAGTGTTTAGAAAAATAATAGATGACATTCGTACTTTTCGAACCAAAATTTAAGTTAATCTTATTTTCTTTTTCTAAGAATGTGCCTTTAAAAAGTCCCAAAAAGAATGCTGATTTAAAAAAAAAAAAAACTTTCACAAAAATAGACTTTTGATGCATTACTTTCACAAAAATAGGTAGTGAGAAAAAAAATCCAGAATTGGCCCCTGTTTAATCAGGAAGCCCTAAAAATGTTATTCATTTGATCCACTTAAATCTATTGATTAGTAGTTTTACAAGTGGTACCAAATATGTTAAAGGATCTAAGCAAAAGTACTATGGGTAATGATTTTGATGATATTTGCATTTTTGAACCACTGATTACTTTTGAGCATATTTTGAGAGATATGTGATTGTATTTTTTTGTTCTTCAACATGTAAAGCTTTTTTTATCAGTAAGTTTTTGGCATTGAGCTAATTTAATTTATATTTCTCTTTGCTTTTGTAATTCAACTCTTAATATTTTTAACTAATGAAAATTTCATCTAAAGTTATCTTAACATGTACTTACATTACGAAACAATAATTTATTCTACCTTTGCTTTTTGGATGTTATTCTCAAAATAAGTAAACAACAAGAGTAACACTAACTGATTATTGCCAACCTGGAATGAGAAAAATGCATTCTAAAACCTAACTTTCATCCTCTTTTCCTACTTTTTATTCCTTGGAAAATGAGTAAATTTGCAATACAGCCAAAGTAAAATAGTTGACAAAATGCAAAGAAAAGTAAAGCAAAAGTTTGGGGATTGCTGCTTTCCTGCCCAGCTCAGGGCAATCTAACCAACAGTCGACCTTGGCAGGGCCATGCCCTCCCTATGTGCAGGGTCATGCGGTATCCAATGGCGTTGTATCCAATGGTGGCAGCGAAATTATACTGCTCAATTAAAAAAAGCAATCTGTCTTGTTGCCTTTCTAAAAAAAAACTGTTGCCTTGTTGTGTTTAAACATGCTGTTCAAAAGCATAATCTTTTACACTGAACACACGTGCTAATGCATGTAGTTTAGCATTTTTCTTCTTAATGTGGAACTGTGAATGAAAATTTGGTATGTCTATAGTACATAGCAAGGAATTTGCAACTGCCCATTTTGGTTTTTGCATTGAATATACTGCATTTTAATTATTTGTGCAATATGTATTTTTGGGATTTTTAACTATTGTGCATTGTAATTCAAACATAAATTAATTCGATAAGTATATTTGCATATTTCCTTGTGTATAATATTTTTATAATTTAAAATATAATATAGGTTAGTTTTTTAGTTCTGAAACGTAATGACTCAACCATAATTACTCAATTCTCTCTCTCTTTCACTCTCCCCGCCTTTAAAGAAAAGAGTTTTAGACAATGTATTTGTTTTACATATTAAATTCAGTGCTTTTTTAACTTTTTATTTTTCTAGAAAGGATTTCAGTTTTAGATTTTAAGTTGTAATATGCTATACATTATTATATTTCAATTTAGAAATATAACCAGAGCCCTGTTACAGAATAGACAAAGTAGGCCATGGCCTAGGGCCCGGTTTAGGAGCCCAAAAATAGCTGAAATTGTTTCAGCCAATGATTATAATTGCAAGCTTTGACTAAGGGGGGGGGGGCAAAAAGTGTTTGGCCTTGGGCCTCCCGATATCTTAATTCGACCCTGAATATAATCAGTACCTGATTGTATGTTTTGAGAAGCATAAAAGTTTGATTCACTATCCATCAATTAGAGATTAGCAAGATATTTAGAGTGGCAGGGATCGCACTAAGGATTTCGAATCGTTCGCCAGTAAATTCGCCAAATTTTTAAAGTGTTAGCCAAATTTCAAAAGTTTTAGTCAAAGACTAACTTTAACTCATTTTAAATGTATTTTTTTCTGCAGAAATTTTTAATCAGTAAGTGAAGTATAACTTAATTTTTGACAATTTTTTGAGGATAAGGGCAGGGGTATATCCAGGAATTTTTGTCCGTTTTTAGGAATTTGGTGAGAAAAAAAAAATGCAAATTAAGTGGTTTTTCCAAATCAAATGTAATTTTTCAAAAGAAAAAATGGCTAAAAACAACTTTGATATTTATCATTCTTCAATAAATTTAAGAGTAGAAATAAAAGCTTTTAACGAAATAAAGACTGCATTCCTATCTTACTCCAATGTTTCAGACATCGAACACAATGAAACAAACGTGCCATTCAACAAGGCATCCGCCATCACTTTCTACTCAGTAGCGACGCTGCGCACTCGATATCCAATCAGCGAGAGGCGCAAGTACAGTGACGCAAAGAGGCGAGAGGCAAATGTCACCCTCCTCCGATCCGATGGACGGTAACGCTCCGTTCCGATGCCAACGCGCGTGCGCGCACCTCAATCTGCTCAGAGTGGTCTGAGGATAAAACAACTTTCAGTGATTGCTAGTCTGGCAGTTTTGTGAAAGGTTCGTTTTTAGGGGTCGGAATTTTGTGACGGGTCCATTTTTAGGGGTCCAAATTTTGTGAACGGACCTAATTTTTATCTAGATTGACTTCTGAAGGGAGATTTTTTTTCCTCTGTGTATATTTTAGAGAATTTTCTGTTCGCCAAATTCGGATTTTGTTCGCCGATTTTACGACTTTATCGTATTTGGCGCATTGGCGAATGCTTAACGCGGTCCCTGGAGTGGTCTGCCAAAGCTAACTACGCAGCGTTAGCTTTGATATTTAAAATATGTTCTTTCCCCAATACGCATTAGCAAGTCGGGAGCTATTGAACTCGAAATAACTTCGAGATATGAAGTACAAACGTACACTGTATTCCAAAAATAAATATTTTCACATTACTTTTTAAATAAATTAAAATGCCAAACTTTCTTTTTTCACATATTTGTCTACAACATCTCACGCCGGGTGTTAACTATATTTTCCTTGGTCGCCACTGCATAAATAAGCGCACAAAAGAAAATTGCACGACGTCACCGATCAGGCTTGGCACAGGATTGGATGTCGGGCATTGTCAACAGGATTCTGTGAAAGTTGGGAAAGCTGTTGTATGTTGTTATATTGCATGTGTTAAAGGATAAAATGGCCTAGAAATGTCAACAGCTAGTTCCAAATAACCTTCTTGAGTTCCTGATCAGTTAAAATATATCTTAACTTCTCCATGAAAAGTCGCTTGGTGGTTTTACTCAGCATACTGTTCTGTTGTAGTTTTATATTTTAAGCCATTAGTTTTTATTATAAAGGTCCCTAGTTTTTTGCTTTGAAAAAAGAAAGAGTTGGAACTCTGTAATATGCTTTCAAAAGAGAAAGTTTTTTTGCATCAAACAGAGGAAAAAATCTTCTCTTGTTTTAATCATTTTCTTTAATACTTTAAATGCTCTGCCAGTGGCATTGAATAATTTCTCAAGATGATTCAGTGTGACTGTTTTTGCTATTTGCACATTTTCTTCAATTTCATCAAGATAAGGATGCAACTGTTGAGTTCAGCGGAGCTTTTTTCATTCCTCCCCCATGTGTCTGAAGATAGCCGTAGAGAGCCAACTTTTTTATTAGTGCTCTAGTGCAAGACCTTAGAGCAATCAATGACATTTATTTTGACAGAATAATTTCGGCAGAGAGATTTTTATGCAAAACCTTCCTTAGCTATTACAAAGTGAAAAGAGGCTATTAAATATAGCAGTCAAAGTTTTTTGCTCAAGTTACTAATTGTACTCCTGCAGTGATGGATTCACAGGTCACTATATTGGTGGTGGATTCACAATGCTCTGCAGTGGTGGGAAATACACTGTGCTCTAAAACCCTGAAAAATCCAAAAAAAGCTGTCAGCGGCCTCAAATGCACTGAATGTGGACTAACGTTTGCAAAATCATATTGTAAGAGGCATAAAAAAAAGTGCAAAGGTTTAAATAGAAGAAAAAAGTTTTGTTCCTTTGTTTGTCAGGAGGCTGACTGTTCATTTAAATCGATTTACCGGACTGTCTTTTTAGATCATTTGAAGAACAATCATTCAATAGAGTGTAACATAGAAGTCAAAAGATTTGAAAGCTATACAGGTAAGAATGTTAAATTTTATGTCAATTCAAGAATGTTAAATTTCATTACAATGTCATTCTTGTCTTGTTTCCTAAAACGGGAAGAGAAACACATAAATATTTTTATCTGTAATCTTGATCGCTAAGGGACAACTGAGTAATAGGAAAACAAATAGTAGTAGTAGTAATTACAGTTCCAAGACAAAAAATTTCTGGTATTCAGTATGTTTTAAAACATTATACTGGTGTTCAAATTTTTTAAAGGAACAAAAAAAAATCTGCTTAAATTATGCAATTATAAATTTTATTGAAAACAAATATAAACTGAAGGAAAAAATACTACAAACAAGCATTAACAATGATTGAAGTAAAAAGAATAATTTATTACAGAAAGATAAAGGTAAAAATAAACCATTACTATTGAGCAGCGGCAGGGGCGGACTGGCCAGGTAGGCTAGTCAGGGATCCCCGGCTGGGCCAACGGCTGAGTGGGCCACTTTAAACAACTTTTTTTATTGAACTTAACGCATTTAATTTCATACCTAACTTTTTTTAAAGTCATAAAAAAATTAAAAAACATGTCATTTGTTTACTCTATGTGAAAAAAGCGTTTAAAAACAGGTTTTTATTTATTTATTTATTTGCCACTTAAAGCAGGGACCAAAGTAAATAGCCGAAGTTCACACATGCGAATGCTTTCCTCTCTTATCAACTTTCTCTAGTTTTTAGAGCTCTGGGGGCCATGGCTCCCACATTGAGGAGGGAGCCAGAGAAGTTGGTGTCCGACGCAACCTGAAAAAGGACCCGGGACGAAAAAGAGTGTTAAAAACTCATATTTATACGTCTATTTACAAAAATTGAAGGTGCCTGCGCCATTAGAGAAAGTGGCCCCGGCCTTGCTATAAATGTGTGGGCCATGCTTTGGGGTGTTGATAGGGACACCTGTTGGTTCAATTCCAAGCCTGAAGGAGGGCCGAGATTTTTTAAATGAATGGTGAAATATATGTAGGGACATAGAGGTAAACAAGATAGAGGGAGGCCCGTCTATTGTAAATTATCGCTATATGAGTATTTTCATCTCAGTATAGCATACAGGAAAACGGGAAAGCAAGTCTGTACTATGCTAAATTGAATCGGAAGCAGGACAAAATTTCGACTTTGAAGAAAGCTCCTGAGCATAGGTGGAATTAGGACCGAGTTCCGGGGGGGGGGGGGTGGCAAGATTTTTTTTTTTTTGAGCAACATTAGTTGTAATCAGGGCCAGATTTATACTTAATGGGGTACCTAAGGTATTTCAGGCATGAGGTCCCTTCGTAGTCCTAAAGTAACCAACGATAGTCTTAAGTATACAATTGAGGACTTGGATGCAAAAACCAGTTTAGTCTAAACTTTTTTTTTAAATTCATTTTTGCGTGTGACCGATAGTATAGAAGTTCCGATTGATGTAAAAACGGGACACAAATGTAAGATCAGACCTCTGCTTGCTATTAAATAATGTGGGAAAGATATTGGCCTTTCTACCGGACACTGATGTTATTTGTCGGTCTTACCGAAAATGAGCGAGTCTGGCCTTACCTGGTTCTTGCATCAAGGCCCTCAATTGTGTTTTTTAGATTTAAATATCGAAAAATTGCCCGACAAAGTCTTCGAACCTTCGCCATTCCTTTAAAATCACTAAAGAAAGCTTAAAATTTCCCTTTTTGAAATTTTCGAGGGAGAGCTCCGTAACCCTTTTATCGGTACTATAGCCTAAAATTGATTTCAGTTTCAGAAAAAAATGCCCAGAGTACCAGTGTTTCCCCCAGAACAAAAAAGGGGCAGTGCGCTTTCGGATAAAAGGGTTTTTTTAGAAGAAGTTTTGTAAAACACAAAAGGTGCTTCCTTTACTTTTTGGTTTTCTAGGTACATACCAACTTCAAGTGTTTTTGAAAGTAATTATTTTTAAAATATTTAAAAGCTTTTTGATGTTCAGATTTAAAGCTAATGCAAAAAATATTCAGATATATTCCAATCAGATTCTTGTGGATAAGTTATTGAAATGAGAGAAGGACGTTTCAAGGACAGGCTTATGTGAATCTTTACCTTTCGCTTTTGTTAAACTTTTAAGGAGCAAGGAGGGTTGATCAAGTCGATGGTCAAAGATTAGCTTAAAAGTGGAAAGGCATGGTGCACTCCCAAAAAATCTTGGGAGAAACACTTGGTAAACCTGTCCCTTTCATTTCAATGTTTTCAAACATGTTATGAGATTATGTTTTTAAAATTTCAATGTCGAAAAATTTCGAAAGAGGGTCACCGGTTTCCCTATAGTAACTAAATGTAGTTTAAAATTAGGTAAAGTATACTTCAGTTTTTAAATGCTTCCAAATGAGATCACTGAGCCTCCTCTTCTTTCAAATGTGACCAATGATAGTTTTGCTTTTTTGTGATATTTCAAAGTCGAAACGTTTTCATAAAGACCTCCTGATACTTCCCTGTTCCATAATTTTACCAAGTGTAACCTAAAATTGCATTTCTAAATCTTCTTATTTCGAAGAATTTCTGAGAAGAGTCCTTGACATTCTATTGTTAACAGACTTAAACTTCAATTTCGAAAAAAAAAAGTTTAAAAAAAAATCGTCAGGGAACTCCTTTTTTCCGCTCTCCTTAACGTTACCGAAAACTGTAAATTTGCGGTTTTTGACATTAATTTTGAAAATATTGCTTGGGAGGGAACTATAGAACCCCTTCTCCTAATTCATTTTTCCTTATGCCTATATATGAGGGCAATTCGGAAAGTAACCTCCGAATCGCTGTAAATAAGACAAACCAGCACAGAAGAAAAGCATTTATTTACATATCAAAGGTACAACTCTCCTCTATTTTTTAACACAGTTGCCACCATTATTTAGGCACTTGTCATACCGTTTTACCAATTTATCAATTCCGTTTGCATAAAAAGCGACCGCCTGCAATTTAAGCCAATGTGTCACTGCGCTTTTAAGTTCTCGTCATCAGCAAAATGCTGTCCCCTAAGCCCCTTCTTCATTGCAGTGAACAGATGGTAATCAGAAGGAGCCAAGTCTGGGCCACAGGCGGCCTTCCACTCCGTGATTCATCATGGATGTCTGTTCTTCCATCCCTGAAAAAGCGTACCCACTGACGCACTACACCTTCACTTATAATGTTTAAGCCGTATACGGAACACAACTCACGATGGATATCCGCTGCTGACATTTTTTTGGCCAAAAGAAATCTTATCACTCCTCGCACCTCACATTTCACGGGACTTTCTATGGCAGCACTCATTTTGTCACGCTATAACTAGCAAACGCTTGGTCCTACAACACCCTCACTCTCCCACTGGAAGCTTACTGAATCACAGATTGCTCGTGCATTCGATTAAGGGGGCTCCGAACTGTACTTCCATTGCCACGCCCAAACGGTGGTTACTTATCGAATTACCCTCATAGATCAACCGATTCCGAAAATTTCAGAGGGAATTTACCTGATTCTTTCCTTTTTTCATGTTCTTCCTGTTGTCAGTATAGAAGCCTAAAGATGTGCCTTTTCCGACGTTCAACCATTGGTTTCCTTCTTTGAAGGCCCATAAAAAATGTGTCAGGATTAGCTTTATTTTACGTTTCACAATTTTCTTCTTTTAGAACTTTAAAGCTTGATTTAGAAACTTAAATGGAAATAGGAACTAGCGGTAGTTCAATGTCTTTGCTCGATTCTGAAGAATCGAGATCCAATAATGGTTAATTTAAGTTTTTTAATTTACAGAGGCGGGCCAAAATATTCTTTTGCCGACTGGGCCAAAGTCAGCCAGCCCACCCCTAAGCAGGGGTTCCCAACCGGTGGTTCCTGAACCCCTTGGGGTTCGCGAGAGGTTTTCAAGAGGTTCGCAAAAAAAAATATTGTAATGCCGGAGTTTTAACAAGCCTGTTTCTGATGAAGTCTCATGTTCAAGCGGTTTCAAACAAATTTTGCTTCTCTTTTTTTTATTTGTCTCTCGCACATTCTATACTCTTAGCATGAAAACATTACTTGATGAAAATATTACATGGAGCATATGCGAGCATCTCAAATATTTTGATGTTTTACCATTTAAGTCCGACGAAGAGCTGTCACTCTTCACTTGTGTTGAGTCAAAAATGCATAGAAGTGAGATCCTGCTGTTTGTTGCTACAATTTTCATACTTCATAGACTACAATTTACTTTGAGCTTTATTGTCAAAAAAGAGAGAGAATGGTCAGCAACCGAAAAATTCCACAGGAAGTATGAAAAATTAATTACTTTGGAAAATTTTCGTGTGTGAAAATTTGGCAGTGTGAGGTTTACGCAATAAAAAAATGTTTTTGCTCTTGTTATAAAATATGGAGCAGTATCAAACTGAAAAAAAAAATCTTCCGAATTTCATTTTCTATGTTTTGTGTGCGCTCGCGCAGGTTTTTTTGTTTTGCTTGTTACTTATTACCTAGCACTCAAGGGTTTCGCCAATTTCTTTCAGAGTTTGGAAGGGGTTTGCAAGGGAGAAAAGGTTGGGGACCGCTGCTATAGAGTAACAAAATATAAAGCTTTATTTAGGTTATTTTTTCTTATGAAAATCCTTAAGTTTTGTTTTAAAGAAAGAGTGGAAACTCTGTAGTATTTTTTCAAAAGTGATTCAAAATCTTTTAAAACCAACCAAGATTTTTTTTTTTTTTTTTTTTTTTTGCATTAAAACAATGTAGGAGCATCCTTTTCTAAATTTTTTTAAAAAATTGTTTTCACATTTGAATAATTTTCTTTCATCACTTTAAATGCTCTGCTAGTGGCATTGAATGCTTCCTCAAGATGATTCAATGTGAATGTTTTTGCTCTTTGCACATTTTCTTCAATTTAATTAAGATAAGGATGGCAACTGCCGAGTTCAGTGGAGCATTTTTCATTCTTCCTCCATGTGTCTGAAGATAACAGGAAAGAAGAAACTTTTTTGCATGTGTACTCTAGGGCAAGACTTTTGAGCAATCAATGCCATTTATTTTGACAGTATTATGTCAGTAGAAATATATTGGTGCAAATCTTTCCAAACCACATTGTGGTAAAAGGGGACAATTTAGTGAAGCAATCAGAGCTCAAATAACTATCTTCACTAGAGCAGTGATGGATTCACAGTGCACGAAAGCGGTGATGGATTCACTGGGCACTCTAGCGGTAGTGGAATGGTCCAAAGCTAAAAAATCATCTTACACATGTCCATGTGGAAGAACATTTTCACGGTCATATTATTACAAGCATATAAAAAAATGCTCACAATTTACAGAAAGTCCCAAAAAGCCTGAAAGCAAAGATGGTTCCTTTATTTGCCTAGAGGTTGACTGTTCTTTTAAAACAAACTACCATGCTGATTTTTTGCGTCATTTAAAGGACAATCATTCCCTAGAGTGTAACATACAAGTCGAAAGATTTGAAAGCTACACAGGTAAGAATGCTCTGTTTGACATACTTAAAAATAATAATAGCAGGCATGTTTCCTAAAGAGAGGAGAGAAAAAATTCTCCACAATAGGCTGAATGAATATTTCTTTGTTATTAGGAGAAGATAAAGTAAGAGGTTAAAATCTCTCCATGATGGCATTTGAAAAGGAGGGAAGTTGGTTGTTATAGGCAGATATTGTTTGGACATTGAAAATGAATTCAAACTTTTATTAGTTAATGAAAGAAAGTCATTCTATTTAGGCATCTAGGGAGATTGAGTATTTAGTAAAAAGATAAACATTGCAAAAAGGGTTCTGAGGAAGTTGAAATTTCTTGATCCAATGGTGCTAATGCATTAAAGACTGTTGCATGTTTGGTAGAATTTTAATGCATACAAAAATTGATAAGTTAATGGAAGAACGAATTTTCTTCGAAACACTAGGGGCCATTCATTAACTACGTAAGAGTCCGGAGGGGAGGATGGTTGGAAGAATCTCTACATACCCTTACTTTGGAGGGAGGGGGTGTCAAGCCCATTCTTATATTAGATTTTCCAAGTCGATATTTTATATTAGAAATTGCAAGGTCAAGTGGTTCGGCAGGAATCATATTTACTTGAGTCTGTAAGGTAAAAAACGTTTTAGGCTGAGCTGTTTTTATTTGTTTTACAAAGTGAATAATGGAAAATTTTATAAACTATGTATAGAATGTTTTATTTTTCATAAGTATTGCATTGTATAACAAAAAATGTCAAAAAAGCATTCAGTCTAGATTCCAACTTTTTAGTAAATATTTCATTGCACAAAAAGGTTTTTAAAAATTTTTTAGCAACAATTCCAGTGATGTAAGATTCGTTATTTTATTATTTTGAAAAATTAAAAGGAATCTTACGCTATAATTGGGGCAAAAATTGCCAAAATCATTCTTGCGTGGTTAATGAATGGCCGCACACCGTACATACTCGCATATAAGTTGAAAAATTCTGCACTAAAAATTAGGTTTAAAGTTAGGGGGTCAGCTTATATGCGGGGCAGAACTTCTGGAAATTTTTCCCGATCATTTCTTAAGGGAAAAAAAACACTAACATTTTCCCGATTTTAGTCCAATTTTAAGCAAATGTTTTAGAAGTAAATAGTTACACATTCTGCTATAATTTTACATGGTCTGACTGTGAAATGAAGGAAATAATTACCGTAAACGGCCAAGTACACGAAAAGTGCAAGAATCACCATATTCTCAAATTTTACCAAAAGTCCCTAATTAGTACTCATTTTTCTATAAAAATAATGAAATATGACTACAGCGCAAAATTAAAAGCTACTGTCTAACCACGGATTGTATGGAAAGGCAAACATCCGGTTTACACGCGGAAATGGAAGCATCTATTAGTTTTCAGGGATGTCAGATTTTGCAGATCTATGTTAGCCTCTAAATTAAGCAGTCTCATTCAAATGAGCGGAATACGCGCATAAAATTTTTATTTTTCCCCTTATTCAGATGGAGTCGCCTTAACTGGATGTTTGCCAATTCCATACAATCCGTGGTCAAACATTACAAAAATCGTGATCACAGAAGTGAAACCTTTTTGTACAAAAGAGTAATAATCGGGCGTTTTTTAACAGAATTTTTTTTTATTACATTTCATTTTCCTCCTCCTTAAAACGTTTATATTCAAAATTAACAATAAAACATTCCCACTTTTTTCAGCTTCTAGGGGCTCAACTTATACGTGGGCTTTCGATTTTTTCCCGATTTTCCTTTTAAAAGTTGAGGATCGACTTATATAGGAGATTGACCTATACACAAGTATATAGGATAGACATAATTTATAATGAAATTGTTGTATCTCCTGATCAATTTTGTCCTAAAAATTTCTATGTGAAAAACAATAGAGGTAAGTTTAAATTTAATCATGTTTCCAGCCTTTTTAATGCATTGTTGACTTTTTCATATCAAAATATTGATTACAAAAGAAGCTTTAAAATGTTGCAGGGTTGTGACACATAGTTATTTTGCCCTATTTTACTGTAGGGTAAAATATTGTATCTTTCACGAATGGCTTCCCCCTCCCCTTTCCCAAAACACCAAGTTAAATCAGTAATTTTCCTGAGGCAAAACAGAAATTTTTCTGAAATAGATTGTTGTTTTAACCAAGATGATGGGATTTTTAAAAAGGACCTTGTGTACATCCTGTTATTTTGCATGTTTTATTAAAATGTATTTACTCATTTATTTTGTTGTTTCAGACTTTGAAGAATGGAAGGAGGAGGTAGAAAGCGAAACGAAAGCAAACTTTTCTTTGAGTACTGTAAAAAAGATGAAATGTGGGTCAAGACAAAAATATTTTGAGTGCAATCGATCAGGACGTCACGTGTCTAAATCTACCGGGAAACGTGGTCTTAAAGCTATAGGATCATGTAAAATTGGAAGGAAATGCCCTGCTGTAATAAAAGCTACCTTTGATGAAAATTTCAAAAATATACATGTCGCCTTTTATACCATGCATTATGGACACGATAAGCAACTTGCCCATTTAAGACTTTCTAAAAGTGATAGGCATCTCTTAGCAGGCCAACTTTCCTTAGGCTTGAATAAGTCTCGCGTTTTGGAAAATGTTTTCCCCCGAGACTCAAACGAACTTAAAAGGCAACATTTAACTACAAGGCAAGATTTGAAAAACATTGCTCGGGCTTTTGGAGTTTCAAAAGTGGAAAAACAACCTAAAGGTTATGTAAATGTACAAGCATATTTTGAGCAAGATCTTGAAAATGAGAAAAATATTTTTCTTTATAAAAAGCAAGGGGAAAAGGAAGTGTTCTACCCAAGAGTTGAAAGAAGTGCATTCGAAAATCAAGATTTTGCACTTGGTCTAATGACGGAGTTCCAATGCAACATGTTGAAAGAATTTGGTTCAGGCACAGTGTGTTTAGATGCAACACACGGCACCACAGCATGTGATTTTAATCTTGTAACTGTTTTAGTTGTTGATGAGTTTAGGGAAGGTATCCCAGTTGCGTGGTTAGTATACAACAGGGAGACACATTATGTGTTAAAACTTTTTTTTACTCTGCTCAAAAGAAAAGTTGGTGAAATAAGGCCTGAGGTCATAATGTCTGGCAAAACTCCTCAATATTATGAAGCTTGGACCCATATCTTTGAAAGTAATCCGAAAAAGCTTTTGTGTCTTTGGCATGTGCATTATGACTGGAATAAGAATTTAAATGAAATGTGTGATGAAGAAACTGCTGCCATCATATATAAAGGGCTATGTGTATTGCAAGAAGAACCGGACGAAAAACAATTTAATGAGCTTTTAGAAACTGCACTAATGGAAATGCAAGAAGATGAACGAACTCTAGAATTCTCTGTGTACTTTGAATCAGAATGGGTGAATATCAAGGAAGAATGGGCAAAATGCTACAGAACAGATGCTGAAATAGATGTAAAAATGTATATAGAGTCATTTCATAAAAATCTCAAATTAGGAGAAAATTGTCCAAAAGTTAAGCAAGGGAAAAGAGTCGATAAGTGCTTTACGTTTTTACTCCAATACTCAAAGAATCTTGCAATTAATAGACTGTCAAAATTAGAAAAAAGCAAAAACTCGTGGAAAGCAACTGCTATTAATAATCGCCATAAGTTGTCCCTAGAACTCCCACTGACATTAGTTAAAACTATTTCTGCTACATCCTGGGAAGTCATGTCTGAAGCATGTTTGCATGCAGCAGCTACATCAGCTGACAACCTTACTTATATAATAGTAAGTGAATCAGACCTAGTTGAAAATATTCCTGCTACATCCTGGGAAGTCGTGCCTGAAACATCTCTGCATACAGCAGCTACATCAGCTGACAGCCTTACTTATGTAGTCACTAAAGAACCTAATTGCACGATGAATTGTGTGATAAAATGTGCACATTGTGACATTTGTGTCCATTCCTTCACATGCAGTTGTCCGGATGCAGCTTCAGAATCCAACATTTGCAAGCATATTCATTTAGTCGTACGTTTTTTGTGGTCTGAAAATAATGCAACTGAGGAAAACCTGCCAGAAGCTCCTGAAGCAAGTGTTCCTGAAAATTGCATTGAAGAGGATTGTAGTCCTGGAAATGATTGCATTCCTGAAAATAACACTGAAATTAGCTCTATTCCTGAAAATGATGGCAGTACCTCTAATTTTGATATAAGTTGCACAATTAAGGATGAAATGACGAAGCACAGCTCTGATGTGACAGAACTGAAAAGGAATGTACTTTCAAAAGCTATGGCTCTGGTTGGCTATTTGAAGAAATGTGATGATAAGGAGTCATTGTTAACTGCTAGAGAACATATTAACAGTGCTCTTTCTGTGTTGAGGAGCAAAAATGTGCATATGAGGAAAAAGTAGGTTCGGGACTCAAAATATTGAATAATTTGAAATTGAAATTTTGTAAATATAATGAATATCCCTTAAATTGGCACTTCACTTACTTTTTTCAAATATATTATTCAGTTCTTGCTGGTTGTGATTTAAGGAAGGCTAGAAAAATCTTTAAAACTTTACATGCCCAGCCAGGCATGTTTATCTAAAACATACATGTCTAGAAAATTTTTACATGCTCAGTATTTTCCATTGTATATTAATTAAAACATTTGAGTTTGTCATATAGCCCTAATCAGACAAATAAAAAAAAAACTTTACAGCTTTATGTGATGTCTGAGGATTTTATATTTGTCCAGATATGATTTTACGATACTCTTTGGAATAAATTTTAAGCTCTGGTAATTTTTCAATAAAATACGAAACAATAAAGTTTTTGGATGAAATATTCATGAATAAAAAATTAAATCCATGGCCGGGCATGTAAGGGTAAAAGATTCATGCCGATAGGAATTTTTAAATGCCCCGGGGCATGTCGGGCAATGTAATTTTCGAGTCCTGGATTTAAATGTGTAAGATATGTTCAAAAATCTATCTTGGACCGTACTTTTGATTTTCTTTTCTTAATTTTGACCCACTAATAATAAATATAAATTCTCGAGAAGGGGGAGGCGGTAAAATTGTTACTATGCATTTTTTTTTTCAAAGCTCAGCATCTGCTACTTTTGTTACATGTGGATGCATTTACTCAGAATGCTAAATTAAATGGGAAATGGTTTGTAAAACGTATTTATTAACATAACTCATTGCTTTTTTAATCCTCCATTTATTTTTCTTTATACATGAACCTTATGATCCCTAATTTTGGTAATCCCAGTTTGAATGCCACTCGAATTTATAACCCCGAATTCCAGTAAAAACTTCGAAATGAATTTTTATGAAGCATTAAATAGCTTTACTAGCATCAGGCATAACAAATATGAAACATTACCTTAGTTATCCTTTTATGATTATTTTTGTTTTCTTTTTATTTTGAAATTCTATTTATTAGAAAAACAAACCGATTTTCTTAGCAGAGCTGTCTGTGCGTTCATAATTTTTGATAAAGAAGAAAATTACAATTACAAAGTATCAACTTTTGTGATTATTATAATGTTTTACTTTTTGTTTTATCTACCCTTAAAGTATTTTTAACTATATTTAAAGAAAACCTTTTATCATCTTTTGGATGATCTTGGCAAAAACTTACCTAAACATCTGCTGTTCAAAAGCTTTTTTTATTTTGTGGGGAAAGTTAATATGCAGCAGAAAAATAAAAATAAATTGTTAAGGTTCGATATTTTGACTGTATTATATTCAAACTTAGAATGCATCAAATAACGTCATATTTATGGTTCTACAATTCTGAATACCTTGTCTGTGTATGCACTTAAAATTTTAAGTCGTAGGATTGCAGCTTTTTTCTTTTCTTTTTTTTTTTTTTTTTTTGCTTACAATTTACTTTTTGTTTGATCTGAAAAAAAAGGAAGTAACTCTTATCTATGTAAAAGAATACCGAAAAATATTTTTTGAATTTTGATTTAATTTTTACCTTTTACTAGAGATGCGAGTCGAATATTCTCAGAGAACAATAATGTCTATTCCAATCCAAACCTGGATAGTAATCAAATATTCTTTGCTCTTTTCTTCAAAGTAATTTTTGAAAATTCTAAATGTAATCAATGCCTCAAATTGTTAATCCTGCATTGTGGTCAAAGTATGAAAACAAAACTATTCTTGAGTTCACTTGCCTTATAATCGTATATTTCTGTTTAGAGAATTTGTTCTAAATAGTGTAAGAAAAAAATCTCATTTTTAAAACATGCTCTGCAATATTTTTCAATCTTAAAAACTATGTGTTTGAAAACTGATGCCGAAATTGATTGACTAGGAAAACATGTATTATCTTAACTTCTTATTCTCTGTTAAAAAAAATGTATTAAAATTTAGAATTTAACATCTTCATTGTTTGAAGATTCACTTTCTTCAGGCCCTTAGAAGACAGATTATTATGTATTCTGAGCCTGTGTCCACGTTTTTCATTTTTTTTTTTTTTTTTTTTTTTTTTTTTTTGTCATCTACTGTACGTTGACTTTATTGTTGAAGCTTGCTTACTTGGTTTCTGCTGAAAAAAAAAATCTTATTCCAAGATTTACCTATTGTTGGTATCGAATCCAAAACAGGTTTCTTTAAATATCTCTAAAAACTCATTTATGCAAATACTGCCAACAGCAGTATGTGTCATAGCTTCTGCATCCTGGTTGGTATTTTTGTTTAAAAAATTCCATAATATTTACATGAATATAATATTTTTCCTTCCTTGGATTGTTGTAAAAAATATTTCCAAACTAAATTTTTAGGCTTAGCTTTCTTGTAAAATTTTTTCGTTAGAGGGTTGAAGATATGATGGAAATGGTTTTCCAAACAAAAGCAGTAGCAATGACTTTCCAGTGCTCTTAATCTTTCCCCAGCACACTTACAGAATGCTTTATTTCATTTCTGGCATTATCAGCCCTAAACCTGTCAATCTTGACCCCCCCCCCCCCCTAATATTCACACACATAAAAAGAGAGCGAACATTATTATTGCTGTATTTTCATGCATTTGGTTTTGTATGATTATATGATTATTTCATTTTTTTATTTCCGAGTCTAAAAGAGTACATGTCTTTTAAAGTTCTGAAATTACTGTTGCATCTTGATCAAGTCGTTAATGAAGTTATTGAATTTTGTTCATACACACAGTAATTGTTATAAACAATTGTGTTGCTACCGGCATTCTGTATTTGTCATTTTATCTAGCAGAATGTAATGTCAACCAGACATACCACAATGCTTTATGAGGCTTCAAATACTTGTTTCTATAAAAAAAAAAAAGACATATTTTATCTTAAATCGCACTTCTGAATCCAGGTGTTCTCATTCACAAAATATATCAGAGGGAGAGATATTTAATGTTACCAAATTGCTACTAATAAATACAGAAATAATATTTAACATCTGAACAATCTTTCTTGTTACTTTCTTGTTGTAATATTTTCAATGGATGTTTTTAACTAAGGTACTTATTTGTTATTTTTCAATTTAAAGGTATTCATGTACATTGTGCACCTAAAATTTCTAAATTGATGTTATTACAAGCATTAGTTTTTTGGAGACTATTCTTGAATATTTTCTGCCATAAAAGTATCTAAAAGATTATTCTTGAGAATTTGTATCACTAGCTTGTACTATCTCATGTGTAATACTTCTGTTCAATAAATTTTTTGTATAACCTCACGCATAATTTTATTTGCAAAAATTTTCTCCTAGATTTTGGTGTTTTAAATTACATTTTTTGTAACACTGCTATAATTAATATATTTTTTGTAATTTATTAGAGTCAAAAGTTTTTAAAACAGTTTAAAGTTTAATTGGAAGTTTAAAAGCAATTTTGAACTACTAAATAATTTTTTAAACATAGCAAACTTTTTCCTTGTACACTTACTGTTTTTAAAAATTGCAATTATAATTGCTTTTTTCATATTGCATTCTTAATGTACTCTCTTTAATAATATTTATTTATAGAAAATTTAACTGTGTCAAGACATATTATTAGTATTTATTAGTAATAGAGCTATTGAAATATTTTCTTGGTGCACTTCATTAATAAAATGCAAAGTTAAATTTGAGATCAATAAAACTGCTTGAAAAAGTTGGAAATCAGATTAACATAATTGAAGGTTGTGAAACCTACAGATAAGTTACGTCCAAATCTATGACCTGTGGATCAACAATGTCAAAAACCCAACCTACAATTAGTGATTGTAAATTTGTTAATTAAAAACCTAGTTGTTAAAGGTTTATACCTTAACCTTAAATTGGTGCCTTTATAGGTTTATACATTATATTCAATATGTAGATAACATACAATAAAAGCATTTGTTTGCAAATTTGAAAATTTAAAAAAAATTTTGGTGCTTTTCATTTGTGTACCCACTTTTTAAACAATGGACCCCAACAAGATTTTAACACTTTCACAAGAAAATGGATTTGGATTACAATGCATTTGATGCATTTTGTTATTTTATTTGATGAATTTTATTAGAATTTTTATGTTCATTAATTTGATTTTAATTTTGAATCATATGTTATTTTTAGTTGTATTGCATTGTGTAAAGGATTCTTGTTATTAGCGCAAAACCTAATCACGAGAAATTTGATATTTAATCTCATCAGATTCACGAGTGACCAACGAAACTTTAGAAAGGAGAAAATATGCATACAACATCTATTTACAGAAAAATATAAATGTAGAAAAAGTATTTTAATGTCTATACATTCCTATTGGTTTAAAATATAAAACAATCTTCTATTCTAAATTAATGTTCATCAATCATTTTCCTGTATTTATCTTACATTAATTAATGTCTCTACCTTTTTCTAATGGTCAACTTTCAAATGTTTATTCATTTAATTATTTTCAACAAATTAATGTTATCTACCATACACATGTCAGCATTTAAGAAAAACATATAAAAGCTCCCAAAAATACCCTTCTAGAAATTGGGAAATGCAGCTCAGGGTAAAAACCTCTGTGACTAGTCTTGCTCAAATAAAAAGGCATCATGACACTTGCTGACTGTTATTTCTAGTTGAATAATAGCCATTTTTCTTGAGTTTAATTCTTGCAAACAAACATAAACCTCTTTGATTCCAATAAGGAAATGGATGCTGTGTAAAAAAAGCTTTTTTTTTTTTTTTTTTGCAGCATATAATTAGTAAATGTTACATAATCACAGGGCCTGTTCTAGCATTAGCCACTATGCCAAATGCGATAAAATCATGAAATCAGTGAAAGAAACTTATTTGCTGAATGAAAAATTATCAGAAATTTACACACACACAAAAAAAGAGAAAAGAAAACACTAAATTAGGAACTTGGTTTTATGCATTGCTATTAAATGTTAATAAGTGTATGCTGAATAATTTAAAATATAAGTACTTGCTTTGTATATTTTATAAAATTTGTTTTCTGATTAAAGTTTTCTTTAAAAAATAATCAAATTCACTATTTTTTTAAATTAAGTCTTTGGTGAAGACTTTTGGAAGCTAATTTGTTGGCTATCGATGTAAAATCCCTAGCTCAAGACCTGTAATCAGTATTAAAAGCAGTGTTTCTTTTGAAAATAAAAAATCTGTTATTAAAAGTAAGTTTGCATTTCTTAGATTATTCTACTAATTTTGATAAGTTTTGTAGAGGGTACTTAACAGTACTGGTTAAAAAGCAGGGTTCGTCGATATATATCAGTTGATATGTATCCGATATTTATTTTGAAAATATTATGATATTTTCAATATTCATTTTTTCAACTACAGTATTTTCAATGTAAAAATGAAATTAGTCATTGTTCATTCATTATTAAAAATAACTAAAAAGTTATGTACTATATTTTTATGATGTATTGATACATCAATAACAGTGGTTGGAAGTAGCGCGCTACAAGTAGCGACGCTACTGTAGTAGCTACATTTTTTAGTAATTTGTAGTGTAGCGCACTACATTTTGAAAAAAGTAGAGTAGTGAGTAGTTCGATACAAAAAAGGTAGTTTGTAGCGATTTCAGAAAACTACTTTTAAATAAAGTTTGAAAAAAAAGAAAAAAAAAGTTTTCAAACAAATTTGACTAGTCTTACGCGAGTAAAACTTGCACTAATCAGATTCATAAGACTCTGAAAAATACGAGCTGACCTCAGACATGTTATTTTGACGCCATACGTTCTATCTGTTTGACGCCATTAGTTTGTTTGGCATCGAAACATTCACATTTCTCCAATATTCGTCTTCAATGGAGCAGACTTAGAAATAAAAGAATAAGCGATAACTGCCAATTTAGTACCGCATTTGTCTTTTCTGGCAGCAAAGAATGTCCCGTGTATGAACATTTTAGATGTTAACGAGATGATAATGCCAATATTCACCTAATATGGACGCTACTGCAAATGTTATAGAAGAGAATGACATTGAACTGCCCTGGCCGGCTAAAAATAAATATTATAGTGTTATTGAAACGTATGATAAAGGAAAAAATTGTATTTCATGTAAACTTTGCCCGTTAAGCAAAAAGCCGCACATGCAGTGGAATCTCAATTTAGGGATGCATACCAAAACTCCTCGCATAGATTAATATTTCGCGTTGTGGAAAAGGGCAAGTAAATGATTTTTTTTTATGACCATAGCAATTATTTTAGACCCTTGAAAACACCCTTCAAACTGTTTTAGCCCATTTCTTAACTTCACATTAGCGAATTGAAACATAAAGAGCTGAAATTTTACTGCATTTAAAAAAAGCTGTGTTATTGAATAAAAATACTGTTTGGATGCACAAAAGCAATAAAAGAGAATGGCATAAATTGAAACAGTACACATGGCACGTATAGTATGTAGCAATAATAAAATGCAGCAATATAATAGTACTGCACAGTAGATGCAGTAATTTTATTCGAGGCACCTTTTAGTTCAAGCACATTAAAAATCTGTACATTTCTTCATTTGTCAGAAACTTTGTTTCCTTCCATTTTCAAACTGAAGATAAACAGCCCGCTTTTATGAAATTGTTTCATCAACTTCATATTAAGAATGAAAAAGATGCGAAGTGACGATTTGTACATTAACAATCGGATGTTTCGATTAGTACTGGGTGGGGTCAGCTGCAAAATTCAATGCTCGAGAAAAACTCGCAAGACAGTCATTTCGCATTAGTCGAATCGCATTGTAGCCCAAATCCATCATTCGATGCTCCTTAATGGGGACCAGAAAATTCGTGAAACGAAATATTTACGCCAATTTATAACAATGGGTGAATTCCAGGAAAAAGGCGACATGACACTTGAATTTTAAAACTTAGGATTCTGTCACTTGCCATATACCATTCTCTTCAGAAATAAATGAACTTCTTGGATCTTAATATGTTTCTCCCAAACAGTTTGAAGACTTCCGGATAATAAAGGGCAAAATCAAGTTTTCTCTTTATATTTTTACAGAGCAAAAAATCTCTTTTTTGTAACACACTAGAATTTCAATAAACTTGTTATCAGCAAAAATATTTAGGTTAACTTTTATCTTTTGAATGTCTAGTTAAACTTTTTTGGTAAGTCATTTAAAACTTTTTTTTTTTCAACCATGAAATTTTTCTATTACTAAGGAAAGAATTTGGTGTCCTTCCGTTACCAAAATACTACATCTTAGTTCCCCAACAACCTATTGGGTATTGAAACTAATGTTTTTTTCTATGCAAAGCAGAATTATGCCCCTCGTCAAGGTAGCATAGTTATCATTTTAATGGGTATTTAAAAATTGCACATTGAATAAAGTAAGCATTTTTAGTTTTGTTTCATATTTTGGAAAATTATTAATATTTGATTTAAAAAAAAAATAGTACCATTTGGGATATTTTTCCTATTTCTTTTTTTTTCTTTTTTACTGATTGAGTGTTGATATATTAAAGTAATAAGTCAATTATTAAATGTTGTAAGTTTTTGAGGTTATTCGATAAAACTAAAAAATGCTTTTATTTCATTTTATCAGGGGCGTAAGAAAAGAGATGGCGTCTACCCCTAGCTTAAAGCTCAAAATCAATTAATTCTACAAAATATAAGTTCCTATAAAAATAACTCCTATAATGAGAAGATTTTTTCATTGCGTTTAAAAGATGCTTTTGATCATCTAAATCAATTTTATGAATGTATGTCTATGTAAAATTTTAATCAAATTTTGACTGCATCTATCTAAATTTTCAAATAGCCGAGTTGCACTTCTTGAATTAAATATTTACTGTCATTAAGGATTAAAAATTTGAAGGTTGAATTCCTTCCACTTTTAAATCCTTTCTTGCAGGGAATAATCGCAAAAATCGTAAAAAAATGTTTGAATTGAAGAATCGGCTCTGTAAAGGAAAAAAAGAATAATAATTTTTAGTAATATTTCCATGTTCAAATGAACCAATATATTAATCTAAACCATTTTCATTCAATCTTCAAACTGTGTATGTGTATGCTTTTTATTTATTTATTTTTTTTTTAAAAGTAGCGAAGTAGCGACTACATTCCAAAAGTAGTTTGTAGTTGCTACATTTTGAAAAAAGTAGTTGTAGTGGTAGTTAACTACATTTGTACTAAAGTAGTTGTAGCTGTAGTTCGCTACAAAAAAAATGTAGTTTTTCCAACCACTGATCAATAATAAAATTTAAAATGTAAACAATTTGAATTCATATTAAAAGTGCATAATTAAATATTAAGCGTTGCTCAGAAAAAAAAGTTAATGTCTTATGACTGTGCACTGACTAATGCATAGTATTTACTTCTGATGGATCATGTAACTGTAAAAGTAGCTAACAGAAGAAAAATGAGCAAAACAGCTATTGCTAAGTCAACTCTATTAAAATTAGTAGAAATGTAAAATGAAATATTAGATATAAACAATAAAAGAAACCTTATTTTTAAGTTTACATATTATAATTATTGTAATTAGGGAAGTTTTCAATTTTATTTTTATATGATAGAGTAACATGTATGAACATCATAGGTGAAAAAAATTTTGCGATATGATAAGTAGTTTTTTTAAAAATAAATTTTTAAAGTTCAAGCGCATTCGACTTTGAAGACGAAACGTAAAAGGCTTATCTCCTCGCGTTTCTGGAACATTAAACCACTCATCCTCTCAGAAATATTCGAATATCATCATTGATGTTACTTGAGGAAGATTATTTAGATTGTGCTTTAACGAATCCGGCCTCCATAGTGTGTTCAAAAGGATTATTGAATTTCTAAAAAATAATATCAGCACGCTCAAAATGTCCCTAGCGAAAACAAGGGATCTTCGGCGGAAGGCTGTCCATTAGTGCCACGTGACGTAAGCTCGTGACGTTTCAGAAGAGCGCACTTTTGTGCATGGATTTTTAAAAATTCATTAAAAATCAATCACGGTGTTTTAAAATTCGGCAATGGTGAATTTTTTAGGTTTGAGGGTCAGTTAACAATATCCAATAGTCAAAATAGGAACATTTAATAGGTTGCAACTTCCCTATTATAATATAAGAAAAAAGGTGATTTGAGGATGCATTTACTATTTTGAAGACTATATTTAGTGCTAATTGAAAATCGCATATATATAAAAATATCGGATATTTTCGAAAATATTATGAAATTTTCAAACCCTGTTAAAAAGAGATAATGGCGAAAGATGAGTAATTAAAACTTGAAATCCATTTGAAGGTTAGCTTTCTTGGAACTGCTCAAATATTGATTAATTAGGCTGATTACATCCAAATCTGCCTGCCAATATGGTTTTTGAAATTGATTACAAATCATAGTTATACCATTTAAAATGTTTTTGTTATGATTATTTTTCCTGCAAAATGTTACACTAGTGGTCACTAGAACAATCCAATATTTTTCAATACTTTATTCCTAGGTAGAGTAGTACAACTTTGACAAACTTTGGAACTCTATTTAGAAAAACTTTTGAATAATTTACTTACGGATGCCTGAAGTGACCGTTACAAAAGAAATAATTTAACACTTTCAATAATTCTGCATAGACATGATTATTTTTCCCCAAAAGCTAGTCAAAATGGTTCTTTTTCATGCAGCCTGGTTGCAAATGAAAAGAAAAATTTATTTTTCAGTGAACTTAATGTTCACTATTTTTTTAAAATGTTGTCCTGCGCACTTCATAAAAACTTTTTTTTTTGCAAAATGATGTCAAACATTGGCATTCCTTATGTCACTTTTGGTATTGCTTAACTTGATCAAGATATTATTCTCGTGACGATGCAGAAGACGCCATGAGGTACATCAATGGAACTAAACTTGATGATAGAATTATACGAACTGATTGGGATGCTGGATTTATTGAAGGTCGGCAGTATGGAAGGGGTAGAACTGGAGGACAGGTAAGTTTGCTACATTAGTTTTTTATTAATGTTCATTAAATTTTGTATGAAAAGATATTAAGAAATGAGTCAGTGAGGAGCAAAGGGATGTAAGTGGCAAAATTATAAAAAATGAAGATAACCAGTACAAAAAGTGGGAGGACCTCCCCTCTGTCTTGGAGCAAGAGATAGTACTAGTAGCCCTAGTAGGAGAACCTACCTAAAACGTTATCTTAAAACGCGTTTTACTCAAAACTTGAAAATGTCCACTTACACCCCTTTGTTTCTCACTACATCAAATGAAGTTTGTAATTTGTTAAAAATTTTGTTTTTAATGCCTTTTTAGTTTTCTTTTTTTTCACTAGAAATATTTATGTGCAATTGGAATATGCCAAGGGTGTATTGGTGCCATGATGCCATTCTGATACTGCTTTTTTTAGAGAACTATTTTCCTTTGAAATGAAATGTGTTTTGTTCAATTTTTGCATAGATTTCCCTTTTGTACTATTATTGTTTTCCTTTTTTTAATGGGTAGATGCACCTGTAGTCAGCCACAAGGACATAAAACTGCTTATAAATAGTATATGTATAACTCAAAATTGGATATGACACATTACATCAACCTTTTCTAGCCCAGAGAAATCTGCTTTTAATCACTTTCCGGTTATTTGCCGAAGAAAGGTGGAATTTTCTTCTTCTTGCATTGATTACAGTCAAAGTGGGGTTTTTTTACCCAGAATTTTTTTGTAAAACGAGTTCGTTTACTAGCTGGGTATAGCCGCGAAGAGTGCTGGTTAAAACCGCTTTCTCAGATAGCGCAAGCTTTTTTTGCATGTGAACGGAGTATTTTCCATCGGTTTTTTTTTTTTTTTTTTTTTGAGTTGAATGGATATGCAAGGTACAAAAAGTATCATATAAATTAAAAAAGCAATGTGCAACTGAGAACCTGGAAACCTTTTTACTTTCTTCTATATCTAATATATAGAAGAAAGTATTGGATTCGTGCAAATTTTCGAATTTCGAATTTTGACGGATTCGAACGTTTTGAGGTGTGCTGAGTCCATTTCGACTATTTTTGGAAAATGTCTGTCTGTGTGTGTGTGTATGTATGTGTGTGTGTGTGTCACGTCTGTGTGTGACCAGTTTTTAGTGGCCGCTCTACAGCAAAAACTACCGCATGAAATTGAACGAAATTTGCTACACATATGTGCCCCTATGTGAACTTGTGCCCATTGGTTTTTGGCGCGAATTCCTCCAAGCGGGGTGGAGCAATGGGACGTTTTTTGAGTTACGCGTGCTTGATATTCCTCAGGAAGTAACTGGCGGAATCAAACAAAATTTGGTCCATATGTTGCCCCTAACAGGAGCAGGTGCTGATTCAATTTTGGTGTCAATAGCTCAAACGGGGGTTGAGTTATAGAACGTTTTTTGTCGTCAATTGTGACTGCTGTATCTCAAGAAATAACGAATGGAATCAAACAAAAAATTTTTGACAAGTAGCCCTTAGTAGGTATAAGAGCTGATTTTATTTTGGTGTCAACAGCTAAAAAGGAGGTAGCGCAATCGCCAGTTCTTTTTTTCCATTGTGAGTGCCCTATCTCAAGAAGTAATGCTACATTCTGGTTGAAATTTGGAATATATGTGAATCCATACGTAAACAGGTTTTGGTTCAATTTTGACTCCAATCGCTCCAAGAGGTGTTGATTTTTTTTTTTTTTTTTTGCAAATAAAAATAGTTTTATTAATGCAACAATAAGAAAGATAAATCGTAATAGATTGTCGTCTGCGTATTTCTCGTGATTTTAATTGTATGGAAATGATCGGAAATATTATCTCAATGATTTAAAATTTTTAACTGTTGCCATCTTATGTTTGTTAATAAATAAAATATTTGTAATTAATTCAAGTAAGGCTTTTAAAGTAACTTTCAATTTTCGCTCTTTGTTTTGTTTTTACAATAATTCAGACATTGGGATGGTCGTCAAGTTTTTGCATGTGTAATTTTGTTTTTGTTAGGAATATTGCTTCCTCGTCAAGCATGGGGAGGGATCAGAAAAAGGAAAAATATAGAAGAAAGTTTCGTGATGGTCACAACATACTAGTTACTTTCTTCTATATCTAATATATAGAAGAAAGTATTGGATTCGTGCAAATTTTCGAATTTCGAAGGATTCGAACGTTTTGAGGTACACAGTCCATTTCGACTATTTTTGGAAAATGTCTGTCTGTGTGTATGTGTGTGTGTATGTGTGTCACGTCTGTGTGTGACCAGTTTTTTGTGGCCGCTCTACAGCAAAAACTACCGCATGAAATTGAACAAAATTTGGTACACATATGTGCCCCTATGTGGACTTGTGCCGGGACCACCGTGTCAAAGCGCGCGCTCCATTCGTCGCCGCGCGTTCTTTCTACCCGGGCCCGGAACACAGTTGAGTGAGTCACGCTAAGCGATCGAACGTTTTGCTTCGTTCGCTGACAATATACTCGATTGCAAGCTTTTTTTCATTGAAAGAGCAAATTAAATTTTCTTAAAATGTGTTTACCCATGAATTGTTTTCCACAGATTAAAGTAAAAAGAAAAAAATAACAACAAATAATTTTTAAGCAAAATATTTTCTCAACAAAAAGTAAAATGGTGAAAATCTTCAAAATAAATTTTCTTGAAAACGTTGCTAAAAGCCTGATCATCCAAAAAAAAAAAAAAAAAAAAAAGATTTTTCAACAGAAACAAATTATTAATTGCATATTATACATGACAATACTATGAAAATGTGTTTACCAATAAATAGACAAGGTATTTTTTTTATTGTTATCATTATTATCTTGTAATTTAAAAATCAATATACATTCCATCAAACGTTTAAGATAATATCGATACGATTTCGAGCCTTTTAGTGGCAACTCTTAATTTCATTAAAATATGTAATATAAAATTAAAAAACAGAAACAAAGAAAGGTTGAAAATGTCATTTTTTGATAGGTCTTAAGATAAAAATATTTCTGTGTACAATTATTTTGCACTGAAAACAAATCCCAACTAAGCAAGATTGAGTTGAATGGTTTTTCAAGAATATATATACTAAAGCATATTTATAAATTCAATAGATAGGTCAAATTTAGAGTTAAGACTTCCTTTTGAAAGACACATGAAAGGCAGTGGCGGCGTTAGGCGTCGGCTATGTCGGCGACTGCCGACGGCCTCGCGCAGATAGGGCCCCGCAAAATTCTCAGAAGTTATAATAAATTTTTATGTTTTCAATTGAAGCTCTTATTGAATACAACAGACACAAAAGTAATCAAAATAGTGCGAGACGGGAATACTGCACTAAGCCAGCCTTAGCAAATGCGGGGCTCGATTGGAGAATTCTGTCGGGGCCTTATACAAAATGATTGTACAAATTCGAGCAGTGCTTGATCGTCGATTTTCCCAACGCGCGCAAAGATTTGAAACTGTTGCAATTATCCGACTTCCTTCAAGTTTCTGCATCACGTTTTATTTATTTTATTTTTCTCAAAGAAATTAATGAGTGAAATTTCTATTATATATATAAAAGAAATCTTTGAATTAAAAGTATTCAAAAGTTACAGCTTATTGATCAGCTAACTCTACTACCCCCTCCACGTCCTATTTCTTTTCTTTTTTTCCCAGTTCGTCTAAGAATAAGAAAATATTCAAAATGCTGCTGCTCCTCCGACCCCCCCCCCCCCTCATATACACCGAAAGCATTATGGAGTATTTGAAATTTCGCATCCAGATCTTCAATTCCGTGATATTTCTAGCTGAAAAACTCCCAAATACTCAACAACATCGAAAATCGCTTAAAATTGCGTTTTTGGAGTTTTAATTTCAAAAATTACTGAGCTAATATTACAAAATATGGCCTTACAATCGCATTTTTAAGGCTTTAATTTCAGAAAATATTAGGGCAAGGGTTCCCATACCGCCTTTTTTTTTATATCATAAGCAATTAGGTTTTTTAAACTACACTAACAAAAAATTTAAGTGTGGAATGGCTCCTAAATATAAAATATTGCTTAAGTTTTTAGGACCATAATTTTCAAATTTTTTCCAGGGAATAGCTCCCAGAACCTCCTTCCCGTAAAATCTTCAAAGTTTGTCTGAAATTCTGTTTTTGAAACTTCAATTTTGAGAACTTGCAGGGGGGAGAAGGAATTGATTTCGACCTATTTTTTAAAAAAACAAAACAAGAATTGATCGGGGACAGTCTCTGACCCTAGAGTCAATAAATATGGCCTATAAATGTGTTTTTAAGGCTTCAATTTCTAGAAATTTCCGCTGAGACCCCTGTACCTTTTTTCCCCTAACATCAGCAAAGAAAGCCTAAAATGGCGTTTTTAAACTACAAATTTCAAAATTTTTACGGGGGAGAGCCCCCGGACCCCCCCCTTTCTATTGGGTCATTTTTTTCCCTTCAATGTACCTCCCCCTCCCCCTTCCACCAAAATAACTTCTTTTTCACTGCGTTGCTAGCCACAAAATGTTTTTGTTACAGCAATTAAAAAATGAATTGGTAATTCTGAGTGCCCATAGTTAGTATAAAATTGAATTCTATGAATTCAATTATTTGTCTGAGAATATTTTATGTTTAAAAGGGCCTCGCAAAATTGCATTGCAGACGTCTACTTTTGCTCTCGCGCCGCCACTGATGAAAGGTTCTCATATCTCTTTCTCTATAACACAGTACTTATCAGAACAATTATTATTGTAAAATAACCACCATTAGTTCAAAAAGTAAAAATAGTAGGTTAAAAAGAGAAAAACATAGAAAAAGTTATATACTCATGCATATAACCAAAATAAATAAATTAAATAATTGAATATTTTACTAAGGAAATAAGAGAAAAATTTAGCACTTTAAATTCAGTCTCCTATAATTTAAACCAAATGTGCAGCTAAAGTTTAAAAAAATATTTTTTTCTAAATATTCATTAAACATTGATAATCAATTGCAGATGCACCGAATATTCAGTTGATATTTGGATTGGTATTACATTTTTACTTCCAAAATACCAATTCAATATTTTAAACTTATGAAATTACTTTTATTCAATTGTTTATCCATTCTAGAAAGATGGCATTTTAGAAAGTAATTAACATTAAAGTTATTCATGTAAAACTGAAAGATATTTGATGTTGTAGGTATAGCACTAGATTGTAAATTGAAGACACTATATAACTTGCAATATGCTGTCTGAGATTCAGCAATCGAATTCTTAACTTTCCTTTTAAATCGTTGCACAGATTTTTTTTAACTTAATAAAAACAATGATAATCTGAACGTTTTTACTCATCTTTAATGCAAGTGCAAAGCTGAATTTAAAAGATCGGAAGGATTCCTTTAAAAAAGCAATAGAGAGACTAACAACAAATTCAACCTGTAAGAAGTGTGAAACAACTGTCTTACGCAAACATTAAAACATAACCTTAATAAAGGTTACTAAATCATTTGAAGTAACATTTCAGATCACTTACCTTTATTTCAGTTAATTCATTGCTTACAGAAAGGTGAAAGGTCAAACATTTTCAGTAACGGTCGTTGGAAAACGTAAAGCAAAACATTGGATTGTTGATTTGAATCTCAATCGCTTAGACTGTAGCGCCACCTAGGTTTTTCTCGGCTGTTCCAGGCCCGGAAGGACCGAAGAAAGCGCGCATTTTTGTCACGGTGGTCCCGCTTGTGCCCATTGGTTTTTGGCGCGAATTCCTTCAAGGGGGGTGGAGCAATGGGACGTTTTTTGAGTTACGCGTGCTTGCTATTCCTCAGGAAGTAACTGGCGGAATCAAACAAAATTTGGTCCACATGTTGCCCCTAACAGGAACAAATGCTGATTCAATTTTGGTGTCAATAGCTCAAACGGGGGTTGAATTATAGAACGTTTTTTGTCGTCAATTGTGACTGCTGTAATCTCAAGAAATAACGAACGAAATCAAACAAAATTTTTTTGATAAGTAGCCCTTAGTGGGTATAAGAACTGATTTTATTTTGGTGTCAACAGCTGAAAAGGGGGGGTAGCGCAATCGCCCGTTCTTTTTTTCCATTGTGAGTGCCCTATCTCAAGAAGTAATGCTACGTTCTGGTTGAAATTTGGAATATATGTGAATCCATACGTAAACAGGCTTTGGTTCAATTTTGACTCCAATCGCTCCAAGAAGTGTTGATTTTTTTCTTTATTTATTTTTTTTTGCGAATAAAAATAGCTTTATTAATGCAACAATAAGAAAGATAAATCGTAATAGATTGTCGTCTGCATATTTCTCGTGATTTTAATTGTATGGAAATGATCGGAAATATTATCTCAATGATTTAAAATTTTTAACTGTTGCCATCTTATGTTTGTTAACAAATAAAATATTTGTAATTAATTCAAGCAAGGCTTTTAAAATAACTTTCAATTTTCGCTCTTTGCTTTGCTTTTACAATAATTCAGACAGTGGGATGGTCGTCAAGTTTTTGCATGTGTAATTTTGTTTTTGTTAGGAATATTGCTTCCTCGTCAAGCATGGGGAGGGATCAGAAAAGGAAAAATATAGAAGAAAGTTTCGTGATGGCCACAACATACTAGTTACTTAAACAATTGGATGATAAACACATAGCTAGCACAAGAATACACAATGCAAAAGCAAATTAAAATTCTTTTTTTACAGGTATTGTACCAATAACTAATGTGATATTTTACAGTTGAATGTTACGTAAAACTTTTTCAATTAAAAAAGAAAGAAAAAAAAATAAATGCAAGAGTTTAGATCCTACTGAGTTTAATTGGACATTGCATTTACATATGCCAAGTATAGCTCACTTGGCAAAGTACTGAACAAGTCCATTAACGATGAATACAAATGCATGCATTCCAGTCTTTCTATACAAAGGGCCCGGGTCTCCTAAGTTATATTTTGGGAAATATACTCTATTGAAAAATAATTCCAACACAAAAAGTTTGAAATTTGTACGACCCATATTCACCGAGATTGAAATTCAGCGTTTTTTGACTTACACCACTTTACACTTGCTGTCAATAACACCTTTTGAGAGGACGGTTTACAAGTGTTTAAAATTATATGTGTGCATAGAGTGGTTTTTCACATTGTTCGAGGTTTTGCAGTGTGTTTTTGCGTATCACGGCATAACATTTGTCTACATTTTGAACCCCAATGCAAAATATAAATACCTTTTTTTTAAACTTTGACAACATGTCATTCTTCTGAAAGGGCGATAAATTCAAATCTCATCTTCTGTATGGTCCCTTAAAACTTGGAAATGAAATACCTCCTTGAGTTTTGTTCGCACAAATGTGAAGTTTTTTGTATCAGTAATAGTTTTCAGTGGAGATCATTTCACTAAATATAAGTTTGGGGACCTAGGGCCCGTATAAAAAGTTAAATTTTACATTTTTTGGCTTTTTATTTTCTCTTCAAGCTTTCGATACCTTAACTCCGCATCTGATTTTGAACATTTTTGCAATTGAAAGTATGCATCTAGGACTAACGATTGCGAAAATAGAAGTTTTGCAGATTAAAACTGAACACCCTGTATAATGAATGACCCCCATAATCTGAACCCTTTTGGTTGGTCCCATGAGTGTTCAGAATACAAAGAATCCACTGTACGCTCTTTTTTGGATGGACGTTAGAAGTCCTCTTGATCACATCCATATGTCTCGGTAGTTTTCTTTTACCTTGTAGAAATTGAAAAGGGAATCTAATATAAAACTTTTTTAAAAATCCATGATGTGAACATACCAAAGTCTCGAGGCTTTTCCCTTGTTCGGGAAATTTCTATTTGTAATTTTTTTTTTTACCTATATTTTTGTACAAATGTCCTCTTTTTTTTTTTTCCAAAAAATTCCTATAATTTCCTATATTTTTTATTTATTTAGTCAAATGTCACTTTTATGACTGCATGAGGGTATATGCTATTTGTCTAAAAAATGTTTGAGAGTATACGGCATATATACCAGTGGTCATCCTATGGGAACACCACTGAGGATGACCACTGGTCCTATGCTTCTCGGTTGATAAACTCAGAAGTCAGTCACGTTCCTAATATGGATTTTCTCATGTTCATCAAATAGTAATTAGAATAAAGTATTGCAAACAAAGTAAAGCAACAATTTAGCTGTTTTGAGTGAAAATTCTCTTATTTTTTTACTTCTAAAGAAAATGTTTAAAATTTTGTGCCTTAGCTTTTTTTGACAAAAAAAAAAAGTCATTTTATTGCTTCTAATGTTGATTTCAATTTGAAATTTTCGAAAACAGATTCAGTTAATTCAGTCTATTATTGCATTTAGAATATAAGTTCTAATACTCAACTTGTTATTATTAAATGGTAATATTTTCATTTTTCTTATCAAATCATCGTATGTTGATGAAATTGATAAAAAAATGATTTCAATGGTAGTCACTCGGCAATTAATAAACATTCCCATTGCAAGGAATTAAGATGTAATACTTAGTGTTTTGTGATCTCAAATTATTCCAAAAAGTTAAATCTGTGCCACAATAGTGTTCATATCAATGCTGCTTTTAATTTTGAAACTTCTGGCCAATTGGCCAGAAGTGGAAATGTAGCTTAGACACCTATCAAGCCCGTGTCTTTTTCAGAAATCTAGGGGGTTGGGCAATTTAGCTCCTGTAATAGTCGGGGTTGGCATTTTGTTAGAGACGTACCGAGTACTCGGTAACTACTCGGTACTCAGCCAATTTGCCGAGTACTCGGTACTCGGCCAAATTCTGATCAGATACTTGGCCAATACCGAGTAGTTGCAAAAAATTGAATATTGTCCAAGACAGATACTAAAATTTATAAAAAAAGAGCAAGCATTATATTCTGCAATCATTTACAATTAAAATTTATAAGTCAAATTTAAATTTTGAGAGTAATGAAGTTTGTAATGCTTCAATGGAATAAATCTTTATTTTAATGTCCCCAAAGTTAATAAAACTTATTTATTAAAAATTACGCAAAAAATGTAAGTATAGAAAATATGGAATTTTTATATTAAAAATGAATTTTTGCTACAAACAAAAATTAGTTATAAAAAATGTAAAAATACCTTTGCTTAAAAAATAAAACAACCTTAAAAGTACAGTGCAGGAGCTCTGCAGACACGTGTTTTGGCATTACAAGGTACCTTTTTCAATGCACAAAATGGGGGCTCGTAGATTTAAAGGCATCCGACAAAAGTCGTATTTTTTTGTTGAATGTCTTTACATTCTTTAGCTCGCATGTTATGCACTGAAAAAGATGTTCCTTGTAACGGGGGGGGGGGGGGAGCAGAAACACGTGTCTGGAGTGTTCCTGCACATTTGTTTTATCTGCTTTTAAAAATTATTTATGTTTGACAGATTAGAACTATAATTGATTGGTATACAGTGAAACCCCTCCTAACGGACACCCCTCTTATGCGGACAATTTGTAATTCTCCAGTTCCAATGCAAATAACATTATTAAACCCCTGTCCTGCGGACACCTCTATATTGCAGAAAAAAAATTTGTCCTTTTAGTGTCCGCATTAGAGGGATTTTACTGTAATTTGTTTTAATTCCAACTTGATTAATCATACCTTTTATTTATTTTTAATTTAAAAAATTATTTTTTTGTAAAATTTTTGACACAAACAAAATTGTATATATATAATGCGTAATTAAATTTCAGCAGGAATTTAATTTTAAAAACTATTATATGGACAAGGAGGTTTATACTACTATTCCAATAAGTTCAAAATTCATCACATGTGTGTCGGTGGTTCTTCTTAAAACATAATTGGTACTTGGAACTCGGCCGAGTAGTGAAAGGCCGAGTACTCGGTAACTCGGTACTCGGCCGAGTAATAAAAGGCCGAGTACTCGGTACTCGGCTAAAGTGCTACTCGGTACGTCTCTACATTTTGTCCACTTTTTTTTTGTAAAAAAATCTGGAACGGCGAAAGAAATTGGACAAAATGAAAATGCATTGAATACAGTTTCCGCTGTTTATTTGAATCATATTTGTTTTGAACAGTTTTGATTCAATAAAGCAAAAATGCATTTTTTTTTCCCCCCAACGTGGAATTCTACATACAATTTAAGGTAACTTTATTTCACTCTGAGTCAAACAAGATAAAGTATTATTGACAGTATGCCATTCTTTCAAAATTTTTATTCTTTGATAATTTAAAGAACTTCATTGTAAAACAGTATGAAAAAACAATTACAAAATTTAAAATTTAATTGATCTGCTCTGCAAACTATATCTGCTGTTGATTGCTAAAAATAAGTAGTTAATTCTGGCACTCTTTATTCATTTGTGACTCAATTGGAACCTTATACCTTCTCGGGACAGTTATTTGCACAGTTTCAGAACATCAATTATTGTTTATGCTAGGCAGTGATATTCCCATCAATTTTTCTGAGAGTAGACTCCCAGTAATCCATTATGCACAATATGTGTATGCGATTATAAGGCATTGATTTAATAAGTATTAAGAAACATAAAGAATGGGAAAATGTGGTTAATATAAATCTATTATTTTTGCTTTAGGAAAATTTTAAAATGCAATGATAGAATCTGAATTACAAATGAAAATTTTTGAAGCTTGAGGGTATACGCTATAATTCTGAAAAATGTTTGGGAGTATAAGGCGTACATGACTGATGCTGAGTTCCTACATGCATAACTCTGCTTTAAAGCTGCTTGACCTTATCACTCTTTACAGTGTGGGTGGTTGGTTTGTTCATCAAATCCTTTATTTCATTGTTTGACTTGGAGGCATTTTTTTAGGGGGGATAAATTTTTACTAACGCTATTTCAAAACATTTAAACTAAAATCAAGGTTAGACTTTTGGTAGCTGGGGAATGAATGATAAGGTATAACTGGATCTGCAATTTTCCAAAAATCGTTTTTTTTTTTCTCCGATTCATTATTTTAGTGCGAGGCATGGCTCATCATGTCCCATAGCTGTTTTCTCCCCTCTTTTGAATATATGAGTTCTTTAATGTTGATATTAATTTTGTTGGTTTTACTCATTTTAGGTTCGTGATGAATATAGAACAGATTATGATGTTGGTAGAGGAGGTTATGGTAAAATAGTTCAGCAAAAAATATCTTCAACTGAGACTTTGGATGCTTGAAATTGAATTCATCAAATCGATCATTCTGTGATATCATAAGCATTGATCCAGCTTTTGTACAACAAAACATTTTCTAAATACATCTGCAGTTGTGCATATTCATTTTATTTTAAGAAGCATTTCGTCTTTGGTTAATGTCATTTTCCTATGTGTTGTTTTTATTCTAAAGTTAGTTGAAAGATTACCATAACATTTTGCTTGAAATAATGACAAAAGATGTGTACAAAACAAAATAATGCTTAAGCTAAACTATAATTTTCTTCCATTGAATGTAGAATTTTTTATTTTTTTTAATGTTTATTTTTAGTTTGAACTCTTAATTTACGTAAGATGTAACTACTTCTATTAGAAAGTAACAAGTTTTAATAAAGATCACTTTGAAAACAATTTGTTGTTGTTTTTGTCAAAATATAAATAACATTAAAATCATAAATGGAGACTTTTGGAGCAAGGGTTTTAGACAGGACAGTAAAAACCATGTACTTAGTCTGAAAACTTGCCAGCCCTGTAGGGAACCCAACGGTAAACTATTTTTTTCATATATAATACTTCATGGATAATTTTTTGTACGGTTGCAGATCCAATTTTAAGTTCTTTCAGTATCATTTGGTAGGTACAGCAAGTGTCATCCATTAACATTTTTCGTATGGCAGCACATTATCCGTAATTACTGACGACTGTGGCTTTCCTGTGGTTTTTTCACCGTTAAGAGAATTAAAACCTCTGCAAAATTCTTGAAACCAAATGAATACAGCAGCACCAAGATGAACGTTTATTACTAAATAATTACTGCATCTGTTTTGATTTAATTATGCTGTAAAAGCATAGCACAATAACGTGCTTGCAACAACTCTGTTTTCTGTTCTATCAAAAATTTATTCTACTCTAAACAAATAGAACTAAATTATATTCAGTAAGTTACCACCCTATAGCAGAGCGAAGGCAGAAATACATGAAATACACTGCCAGCTCAGTCAATTCCAGCCGAGGACTGCAGTTTCATGCTTCTTAGCACTCATCAGCCCAGCATAGGAGTGACTGAGCTGGAGGTGGAAAACCTCTTAAGAAAGCCAAGAGTGCCAAACAAACTGGTAGCTAATACAGAATTAGCACTGACCAGACAAGTGCTATAGGGCGGTAACTTACTAAATACACCTGCCTTGCCTTCAATATTCATTATTTGAACCTAACCATTGCTTCTGTCACTCGTCTGGTCAATGCTAATTCTGTATTAGCTACCAGTTTATTTGGCACTATTGGCTTCCTTAAGAGGTTTTACACCTCCAGCTCAGTCACTCCTATGCCGGGCTGATGAGTGCTAATAAGCACGAAACTGCTGTCTTCGGCTGGAATTGACTGAGCTGGCGGTGCATTTCATGTAGAACTAGATTAGTTAAAAATTCTGCTGAATTAAAAATTTCTACTTTCAAATTAAACTTTTTTTTTTTTAACTTTTCGTCTATGCATGTTTCAAATTTTGGTGTGAGTGGCCCTCATATTACTTTAATAGATTTTATTTTATTTTGTTTTTGATATTTCCTCACAAAATACAATTTTGCAAAAAACAGTTTTGGACAGGATAGTAAAACCCTTGGCGTTTACCATTGTGCCCAAAACCGTGCCAACCTTTATCATAACTACTGAAAGAATTGGGTTTGAAGGGTGTAATAACATTCTTCGGGTAGAGGATAGACCCCCAACAAAGAAGTTTCAACTTTCTGTCCAAGTGCCCAACTGTTGAAAGTAAGTGAAACGGCTGTTCAGTAACTCAAAAATTGCAAATAAAGTGAGAACTAATATACACCTGTCCATGCTTTCAGAAATTTATGCAGTAAAATGTGATAAAGCAAATGATAAAAAACCTTAACACTGTTTAGTAAAATGATTCAATCAAGTAAAAATTTTTGGCATCTTATAAAAATAGTATCTAACATTTTTCTTTGAAAATCCTAGCATTTGAAGCAGATTTACATTTAGCAGAGAAAAGAAATGCCAAGATCACAAATTTAGGCTTTAATTAGATTAATTCTTCTGCCTTGTATATGGACATTAATTCAGTTTAATTTTGCAAACAGATCTGATAGGTTTAAAAAATTATGTATGAACACTTTTAATCTCTTCACTAAATTTGTTCAGGGAACTCAACTGCAGTATTAAAAAGGTCGTAAAATTTCCTAATGTTTTTGCCAACAGCCATCAAACCTGTATAAAGCAGCAAACATTCTTAAAGTTCATTTTCATCACTAATCATCCGATTTCTAGGGTGTGTTTACCAAGAAAATGCAATTCACAGACTCGAACCAGAGAGTAGGAGATTCTGATAAAGCCGGTTGACATTACAACCTGCAGTTTGCTAATCCGCTTTTGAACCAAAAGGAGTAAGTTAAAAATTCTCCCTGCATAGAGAATGTTCTTGTCAGTTGGAAAGTAGCTCCGTAAGCCTGCTGTAGGTCAGTGTTAATGTAAAAAGGTTTACAAATATAAATTAAATACTTAAGGATAGATTTCTTGGGCTGTTGAAAGTCTCTAAAATGAATAGCCCCTAGATTTAGACAATATTTTATCAAACATAACCAACATATTTTCAAAAGTTCATAACAGCATGTGCATTCTTTGACACTGAAATCATTTTAACTTAGTTTCATTAATTTTTAATTAAAGTACTTTTTTTGTCATTGAAAAATGTTTTTCAAAAACCAAAGCTATTTGAAAAATAATTCCATTATTAAATAGAATTTATCTTGTTAAAGTATAAAATTGTAGTTTTGATGCCTTTCTAACAGCTAGATGTCTAATTTCAAATTGATTGATGAAAACCAACATCTCAAATTTTACAGTGTAGAAGAAAAATTCAAGATAGTTTTTGTTTAAATAATAAAAATGTGCAATTCGGACTAAGTCAGTGTCAAGATTCTTTTGCATTAATATTATTCGAATTTCCTCTGTTCAATTTAGTGTGATTGCATGTTTTATTAATTTTAGTAATTAAACAAACAATGAGTTTAAGATTTTTTAGTGACAAATTATCTCTTCGATTGTCATTCAAAAATGTTAAGATTTTTACTTGATCCTCTATCAAAATAATTTAGCCATAAGAGCGTCATGTCCCAGATAACAAAATAACTTTTTCATTACTTAAAAATAAAACTCATGAAGTTCAACCACTGCTCAACAATACCCACTCATTCTTTGAGTTGGTTTATTTTGGTGTGGTTTAGAAAATTTACTTCTTATACATAGTTTTCCTTGAGCTACATGTTTTCCAAGATTGGGAGTCTGTTCATGTGACTGCTGATAAAAGAAAAAAAATTCGTTTGTAAATCTTCTTCTGTTGGTAAATAAAGATCATCTGGAATTTAAATCAGAAAAAAAATAGCCAGAGTTTGAAATAAATAAGATTAAATGTAATGCTGTGTTTAATGACATTACCTTTTATCCTATGTCTGATGTCATTTATATATATATAAAGGCGAGTGTTTCTTTGTACCTGATGGTCAGAAGACCCTATAGCACCTACAGTCCTGAAACTTGGCACGAAAATTCGAACATACTGATGACCCGTGCACCTCGAAGCCGGAATCCTAAATTTCGAATTGTTTTTTCTCTAATTAAGCTAAATCTCCTCACCCCCTAACATTATATATCGTTTAGGTTCATTTTCTAGACAATTTTCAATTACTTTCTTTTTAAACATTTTGGGGAAAGTTGCCTTTGTTGCTTATGAATATTTTACTGTTATTACTTTATTTTAAATTCATTGTGAGAATGTTAATTGATTTTCTTTTTGATTAGAAAGTCACTTGGTGATGAATTATGGAGTTGCAAAACTATTTTACTGCAAATGTAATTTTGATGGAATTTTTATTTGGTAAACTATTTTAAATTTCAAAGGATTGTATTTTTGAAAAGGAGTTCGCATTTTAGTTAAAGAAAAAATGATTTCACATCAGGGGGGGGGGGGGCATAGATTTTTTTTTTTTATTCAACGGACTTCCCTTAATTTTTTAGCATGGGCATCGCTGTGCGGGTACTGCTAGTAAAATATAAAGTTTTGCTACAAATAGCAACAAAATTGAAACATATTAAGACAGGCACATTAAACTGTATCATTTCAAACCTTATTTTAAATAAAAGCTCTCTGCAGAATATGAAATGAGAAATTATTTGCTTATCTTTTCCAATGCTGATTTTTCTAAATGTTTTTAAAATATTTGAAAAGTTTTGCTATATTCTGCTCATTGAAACTTAAATAAACATTTCATTAATATCACAAATTTTAAAAAATTTTAATTGCATGTTTTACAAAATAAATATTTTGGGATTAAATGCTGAAAAAACAAAAAAAAAAAAATCTTATAATGGTCTGTACCAAAATATATTTATAGCAGATGCCTTTTACATGCTAAGTTGAGGGAGGAAACTGCCTGTGCATATTCTTTCGGGTATCTTCTTGAGCATGCTGAACCTTTAAGCGTTCCAGTTCTATTAACTTTGATTGTGTATGTTTAAATCTATGCCAAGCCATTTGCATCATCTTTTGACTTGCATAGCTAGAACCTTCATGAGCTTGACCTAAAGAAATAAGAGAAAACATTAGAATTCATGTGGCTGATGCTGGTTTTTTTTTTTTTTTTTTTTTTTAAGCAAGTTGAAAATCTTTGGCTAAAAATATTGCAGTTACATTGCTAGTTTTGATTTATTAGAATTTCACTTTTTAACAAAACCTTTTTCATGAATTCATTTTGTCTGTACATACAGTGGCTCCCAAAAGTGTTCGTACACCTTGAAATTTTGTAGTAAAACCAAAATAATGCAAAACTGAATTCGAATATGAAGTCCAATTTTTTTTTCACACCATTCCTATGCCATTCTGAATAAAAACCAGTAGTTTTTTTTTTAAATATTGCCAAATTTTATTTTTGAAAGTTGTCAAAAAACAATGAGATAGAAAAAATGCGCCACAAAAGTCATCGTACACTGAAATTTTTTCCGAATAAATTCATGATTAAAATTATCATATGTGGTTTTTTTTATTTTGCATTGTAATGACACTATAAAGTCGTTTGCCTTTAATTTTTTGTTTATTTATTCCCTAATATTCTGCTTATTGTTTTAAAATGGCAGGTATGCGTAGAAAACAACAAACACAATTCAAATTTGATTTTTTTCCCTCACAGTAGCCATAAATTGGTTTGAAATGTCTCTAAATTAATTTATAACATTCTATATTGAAGCGCTTGATAAAATGCTGTAAAGACAAGAATCGGATCAAAAACAAGGTAAGAAAAACTCAACTGGCAAAGTTAACAAAGCGTGATCGGAGGTTTACAGTTAAAAATTTTATAAAAAATACACATTTGAGTGCTGAAAAAGTTTCTGCAGAGTTGAAAGAAACATTTTACGTTTAATTTTTACCTAAAATTGTTCGCCAAGTTCTCTGATTAGCTAGATTAAATGGGACCTCTTCCTGCAGACAACTTCTTGTTCCTGCTAAAAACAGTAAGCTTACGCTTTCTGTCGTAATATCAATGATAAATAAGCTCAAAACGTTTTGGAAAAACGTCTTACTTCTAGGTGAAAATAAATTCAACATTTTGGGTTAAATTGTTGTATAATTGTAAAAAAAAAAATGAGGAATTTAATCTGAAGAACTTAGTTGGATCAGTTAATCAGGCAAATGAAGGTGTTTTAGTGTGAGGGTGCATTACAATATCAGGACTAGGAAATTTGGAATTTTTTGATGAAATAATTAATCATGCTGTTCATTTAACTATTTTAAAAAGCAATTTTAAACTATTAGCCCAAAATTTATTAATCGGAAACAACTTTGTTTTTTATCGAGATAAAGATAAGAAGCACACGTTTGCGTTTGGTGCCTCGAAAATTGTCCTTAAGCTTATAAATATCTCCTCAATCGCCAGATTTAAACTTACTTCAACATATTTGGAGATAATTGGTGACTAGATTACGAAAATACACCATTGAAATGAAAAGCGAACTAGAAACTGTAAGACTCGAAGTGCGGGCTGAACACTTACTCAGAAATTGCACAAAAAAAAAAGAAAAAAACAATGAAATCTATTCCCAGACATTTAAAAGCTGTTGTTGATACTGCATGATATTTTACTAAATAATAACTTTGTAAAAAGTTAGATTATTTACTAATTTTTTGACATTTTTTCAAAGTGTACGAAGACTTTTGTGAGATAAAATTTCCGGCACTTTTTGGTTTTTGATTTTTTAAAAATTATGTTTTAATGTTTTATTAAAAATTATCATGTAGTTTTGTTTAAAATAGATCATAGATCTTATATTAAAATACCCATTCCGAAATATTAATTTTAACCAATGGATAACGGCCTATTTCATCAAAAGTCGTAGGTGTACGAACACTTTTGGGAGCCACTGTAGTTTTAAGATCAGTTTTAGTGAAGCCATCCCCCTGTATGCAATTCCGAAAAAATAGTGACAAACTTGTGTGCTGGATTTAAGATCAAGATTGGAGAAACTATTTTTTTTCCAATGGTGAATAGAAACAATCTTTTTAACCGCCACTCCTTTTTTTTCCTAGTCGCCACTTTTTTTATATAAACTAAAAGAAGTAACTTAACAACAAATTAGCTTTTACACTACTGCTAAAACAAAAATTAGTAGTTTAAGTAAAGGTTAATGTAACTAATTTATAGCATTAACATTAATTGTATGATTAAGTGAACGTGAACAAATACGATATTATTTAGTTTTTAAAATTGTTATTTACACTTTCATTCTTGATTTAATCGTCCATAACTTTTTTATGAAGCACAAAAAATCTCAACACAATGAAATTCCGCAAAGAGAAAAGTCATTGCAAATGTTATAAATTTGGTTTTTTGCTCTGGACAGCAGGGTGGCGACAGGAACCGTAAAAAAAAAGTTACCTGACTTTTCCCTGATTAAGTTCACCGAATTTTCCTGATTTACATTACCAATGACAATGGTTCCCTTTCTTTGCCCTACCTAAAAAACATTGCTATTTAAATAAAATGCAGTATTTAAAACAGTTTAAGCTGTTAATTGAAAATATATTTTGAAAAGATGCTCCTTTTTCGTTTTTGGTAAAAATAGTACATTAAATTATCGACAGAGAAATATTGTAGGAAATCTAAAACAAATACTTTATGTCCAGGAACCAGTTAACATAAGAATTCTAAGAAATTATTAAAACCACTCTTTAAGACATATCTAATCATGATAAAACTAAAAAATTTAAATGGAAATAATCTTGAAGTGAATTTTCAAGCAGTATAATTGTTGCTGCAAGAATAACAAGTGATAGTTAAAGTATAGAAGTAATGTAGTTTTACTTACGTAAATAATACTGCCGTGTGCAGGTAAACGGCAGTATCAGCAGAAATTAGTTTTCGAAATATTTGAAGAAATATGTGGTGGATTCAGTAGTAGCAAAAGGAAAATGTTGGAATTGGACATTTTTTTCGTGCCTTTTTTTCAGCAAAAACCAAATAAGCAAATATGTACAATAAAGATAACGTACAATAAATAAAAAAATGCAAAAAAAGAAAGAAAAATGTGCAGTTACTGCCCAAGACCTGCACACAGCAGAATAGACATATTTATGTAAAACAAATTGAAATCTTTCAACAACCGGTCATATTGAGCTACTTTCTAATCAAGGACTTAGGTTTTAATGAATGAATACAGCATTTTAACTATTAAAAAATAACAAAAATATTTACTCACGTCCACAACTCAATTTCAAATGATTTCATGAGTTGTAGAAAAAAAATCTTAGATTACTTTAGTAAAAAACAACTATGAAATGCAAAAACAATTATTAATTTCAAAATTTATGTGTACATGGTTTTAAAATAAAAGAGTTTTAAAGTCTGAAAAAAAAAACCCTTCGTGTAATCTGAAGTGACAGCGAATAATACCATGGCAAAAAAGCTAATTTGATTTTCAGTCAAAATTCCATTTTAGCAATCTTTACTAATAATAAAGCTGAAAGTCTCTCTGTCCGGAGGATGTCTGGATGTCTGTAGGATGACTGTGACGTGCATAGCGTCTAGACCGTTCGGCCGATTTTCATGAAATTTGGCACAAAGTTAGTTTGTAGCATGGAAGTGAGCACCTCGAAGCGATTTTTTGAAAATTCGATTTTGTTCTTTTTATATTCCAATTTTAAGCCCATTTTTCACAGAAATTTAATAAAATGGGAAAGAATTTGTTCTGAAAATTATCTTTCTTTTCTTTACTTCTTTATTTTTCTTCTTTTCTTTTCTTCTTCTTTACTAATAATAAAGCTGAAAGTCTCTCTGTCCGGAGGATGTCTGGATGTCTGTGACGCGCATAGCGCCTAGACCGTTCGGCCGATTTTCATGAAATTTGGCACGAAGCTAGTTTGTAGCATGAAGGTGTGCACCTCGAAGCGATTTTTCGAAAATTCGATTTTGTTCTTTTTCTATTTCAATTTTAGGCCCATTTTTCACAGAAATTTAATAAAATGGGAAGGAATCTTTATCTTTATCTTCTTTACTAATAATAAAGCTGAAAGTCTCTCTGTCCGGAGGATGTCTGTAGGATGTCTGTAACGTGCATAGCGCCTAGACCGCACGGCCGATTTTCATGAAATTTGGCACGAAGTTAGTTAGTAGCATGGGGGTGTGCACCTCGAAGCGATTTTTCGAAAATTCGATTTTGTTCTTTTTCTATTCCAATTTTAAGAACAAAATTGTCATAAGATCGACGAGTAAATTACGAAATTATCATAACGTGGAACCGTTACATGGGCACAAGTCAATTGGCGAGATATGAAATTATCATAACATGGAACTGTAACATGGGTACAAGCCAATTGACGAGAAAATTCACCATACATTGTTTGTAAATATACAGGCGAACCAAAAAACCTTTTAATTTTTCTATTACGGGCAAAGCCATGCGGGTAGCACTAGTTAAATTATAAATGCCAAGTGACAACTTTTATGATTTTTTCAGCATAAATTTTAAAAACAAAGATTTTTTCTTGAAATCGTGATAACAGCATGCTAATTACTTCAAGACAACGAGTAAAGGCAAGGGAGCCAAGTCATTAATGACGGCTTCCTCTTTGCCTGTAGTGTTGTTTATTTTATGTAGCATGGAATGCGTGAAAGGAAAATTCAAGCTAGGTAAAATAAACAACTTTACGGACACAGCCGCAATCTTAGGAAGCTCATCCTTAAATTGAATACTTTGACCTTGAGGAAAAAAGATGCACAAATATGCGGCGCTGTATAATCGCATCTCATTAATTTTACTTTTTTAAAACAAATAATTGGCAAAAAATTCGTAGGGAATCAAAGTAACTCATTTTGCAAGGGGGGGGGGAATTCATTTGATCAATTTTACCTGATTTTTTGTTATTTTTTAAAAACTCCCTGATATTTCCCTGATTTTCCCAGAGTGAGAAAGTTCCCCGACTTTTCCCTGATCTCCCTGATCTGTCACCACCCTGGACAGTGTCAGAACATACCCTCACCACACTTTTTACATCGCTCTTTTGATTGAACTAAAGACTATTATTTTTAAGCTAAAATATATGGAGCTCCGAGACAGAAAGGATGGTAGCAGTTGCATAATTGTCCCACAACCCACACCTGAAAAAAAGTTACATTGAAAACAAAAACTCTGTCCTACATGAAATTTACTGTGCTGTAGAGTTCTCATTTATGCCTTTCTGATGATAACTTATATTTTTCTGTGTATTTACTTTAGATTTAATGTAACCTTTTTTTCAGCTTAAAAATAATTCCTTAGTGTTGTCAGAATCTTATTTGAATGTAAAGATATCTAATTGGTATCTAAATCTAGAAAAATGACAGAATTTCACATTCTGTTACAACAAAATTCATATCGCTCATGGAATGATTTCCTACCTCAATTTTCTTAACACTAGAAAGACTGAAATTATATTCAAACCTAGAAAAATTGAAAGGACTCTATTCTCCCCTACTTAGAATGTCACTGTACATTACATATAAACATATGTATCTATTCTATACATTGAAAAACGATAACGGTAGACCAAGAAAGATGAAGTTTGGTATGCAGGGGTAATTTTTGCTGCTGTTGTGCACCTCGGAGCTCAATTTCTAATAAGTTAATTTGAAAAAAACGTTACTTAATAAATATTTTTTTTTTTTTTGGCACTTTTTACCCAACAGATCTCAGCCTAATTAAGTCAGAAAATTTTTAAGTCAAAATATTTTTTGTATCAGAGTGTAGAAAATTTAATTTCAAAAGAAACCTTCATTTTGCACCGTAATTTTTCCTTAACTCATCCTGCAAAACTTATAAAAGCCTCTTTTCTAACTCTCAAGTATGTAATAATAGAAACGTTTAGCTAGTGTCAGAAAAAAAGTTTTCGAAAACTTGCAATAGCTTATGTTTTGAATGTTTTTTATTGCTGAACAGGACACGAGCTGTATGCAAAAAGGAAATTTAATTCAATAAAAGCAGTTTTTTTCTTTTAAATAAATAAAATGCAGTTTTTTGTTTGATTTTTGGTTTTGTTAAGGAATAGGATTGGCCGTTATGCAATATGTATATATATATATATATATACTCGACTGCAAGCTTACTTGACGATGGAGAAATACGCTGAGGCCAAGCAAAGGAAATAGTTCCTAGCGCCTTGTCCGATATTCTGGTGAAATTACGCACTTCACTTCAGAAATCGGATAAGTTAGTTAAACCCACGCTTGCGTAACCTTTTTCTTTTTTTTGTCAAAATCTCTGTCAACCGTTAAATATTTTCAATTTTACGAGCGAAGCTGTAAATTCATCTGCGGAGCATTTCATCCATTTGAATCAAACGCGCCAGCCAATAGCAGCTCATAGACAGGTGGCGATCTTTTCTTATTCGCAAAGTAGGTAGGGTAGGTGTAGCTAGAAAGAGTGACATTTTGTGTGTTAACTCTGTTTTTCTTCCGCGTGTTGGGACGTCATTGTCAACTTAAGTTGCAAGTAAGTATAGCAGCGCACCAATATAGATACATATTTATAAAAATAAACAATCTTTACTAATATTATAAAGAGAGAGGGCGGATTTTTGTGTGTTTATATGTTCGAGGTAATCTCCGGAACCTATTTGAAAAATTCTTTCACTATATGAAAGGTGTTTTCTTACTGAGTAACATAGACTATAATTCGAAAAAAATCCGGGAAATAGTTCTTTTTTTTATTCAAATTTAGGCCCAAATTTTAAGTAATTTTCTTATTATTGCCTATTAAAGGGGTGAAAATTTACTTCCACAAATTAATATTAATATCGTTAAAAAAGGTAGAATTTTCTGCGTTCTAAACAATTTATTTCAATGCTCGTAACTTAATTACGGCGGGAATAATTTGCGTTTTTAGCTCAAACTTTTTTAGGCTTAGCTGAAATTTAGGCACTACTTTCTTCATTAAATCTATCAATAAAAAGTGAAGGAATTGTCCCACAGTTTTCTTTTTGACAGCATTGGAAAAAGCGAGATTTTTTACTCCAGACCTCTCTTGACCTGTGGTCAAAAAAATTAGCTTCTATCTTCAAAAGAAAAAAAGTTACAAGCGTTTTTAAATCAATTTTGGAATATGTCATTTTGATTCAGGTTGTCAACCATTTTATTTTCCCGTTTCCATGGTTATGCTTTTTGAATCCATTGTTTTGCATCTGATTTCTTAAAAATATTTTATTTCATGTTTCCATGGTTACGCTTTTAAAATCCATCTCTCGCATTTTAATTTCTTAAAAGTATTTTATTATCTGTCGTCATTGTTTGGAAGCTGATTGATTTTGCATGGTGCTTTTTTTCTTTTATTCAAGTTATTCTTTAAGTTATTAAGTTATTCTTTTAATTAATTGTTTAATATACGTCACATGACACAATTTTTGTTCTCATAGTAGACCGGTCAAAGCCGGGCAACGCAGCTCTTAATATATAAAGATTTGTAAGCTACTGTTAATGTGATTTTATACCTTTTTGTTTGTTTGGCGAAACATTTATTATTGCCAAAGAAAAAACATCCGCTTCACTCGCAAAAGGGCTGGGTTCCGGTAGCGTGGTCGCTTGACAAGTTAAGCGCTGAGCAGTTCAGTCTAGGATTATTGCTTTAAGGCAACCGTTAATGTAATTCATTGTTTTGAAAGAAAAGAAACTTTTGATTTGTTCTTATCTGAGTAAAATGTACGACATTTTCTTCTTTTTTCTGAGGATGATTTTTGAATGTTCCACGGGATGTTTTTTTTTTTTTTTTGTTAGATGGATGGATTATGATAGCGTGGTTCCTGGGCAAGTTTGGCGATAAACAATAGAACTGCGGAATTATTTTTACATTTGAAAGATATTATTTGATGTCTTTTTTTGTTTATTTGGCGAAATATTTTAAATTGCAATAAAAACTGATTCACTCACTTAATCGAGTTTTAAAGCAACTGTAAATCTGATTTAATGATTTGACGAAAAGTTTTAAATTCCAAAAAAACTCAAATAGTGTTTTTTTTTAAGGTGTGTATGCATTTTATACAAAAAAAAAAACGATCATTTCACATCAGAGGGGGCATCAATTTTTTTTATTCAATGGACTTCCATTAAATTTTTAGCACGGGCATTGCTGTGCGGGTACTGCTAGTTAGGAGATAAAAAGATAAATATAGACAGATACAATACAGTATGAGAATTAAGTATTTAATTTAAAGAAGCAGTACCGCTTCCCTAGTTCTGATATTTGCTTTAGCAGTTCTGTAAAATTGAGGAGCAGTTTTACAACATGTACTAAATTACATTTTCAACAAGAAAACAAACAAGTTTTAAGAAATTTTACAAACTAGTTTTTAAAAAGTTAGTCCAATTTTCGGAAGTTTCGGCCCACTGAGGCGACAGAAGGTATCAACCTAGAATTTTAAGACTTCTCACACATTTTGATAATGGAAGTTCACGGCCTTTCAGCACTTCCGCAAAAACAATCTGGGAAATTTGATTTTTTCGATATGCCCAAAGAGTTATCTAAAATCATTAAATAAACTGCATTGACATCAAATTTTGTCATTCACATTTCAAAAATATTCAGTTTTTTTTTTCTCTTGCATCCCAATATTTTTGATGCAATTTATGATATTGTATTGTTCTACATGCGTTTTGAATCGCAAACTGCAATCCGATGTCATTTATTTCCTACCCTGATATAATGATAAACAGATGGATATAGATCGGGAAATTAGATAAATGTACAGATATAGATTGAGAAATTAGATAAATATACAGATAGAGAGCAGCGTGGAAATTAGGTATTTAATTTTGAGGAGCAGTAATGCCTTCAAATTCTGACATTGAGGAGCAGTTCTGTAAAATTGAGAAGCAGTTTTATGACATATGCAAACTTACATTTTCAACATGAAAAAAAAAAAAATTAAGAAATGCAATATTTAATGTGTGCATTTAAAAAGTTTTGAACAATGACTTCAGTTACAAACTTTTATCACTTCTCTTTTCCAAAACAAAGAGACTGGTCCAAATAGCTGGTTCTACAAATAGAAGAATATTTAGAGTTTGAAAATTCCAAAAAATTCAAATTACACCATTAAAACAATTTCAACCATTTGCGCCCTGTTTATTAATAAAACAAAAGTTTAAAAGTAAATAATTAACTTTTATTTTTAAAAAAATAGTGCATCGCAAAAGGTTTGACACAATTTATGATATTGTATTGTCTTTAGTACATCTTAAACACAAACTGCGATGTGATGCCGCTTATTTTATTTGTGATAGAGAGAAAACAAAGATATAGATATTAAGGAGAGAAATAATTTTATACCACAGTCAAATTTTTTCCGTGCTCCAAGGCAGCGTTCTTGCAATGTATTGCTTTGGATAATTAATCCTCTAAACATGAGAAACATCAAGTTCTGCTCTTAGATATATCACTTACTGAAGGAATTTTAAATCATGGCTGCCCAAAGAGTTAAATAGGTCTGCTAAAAAAAATTGCTTGAGATAAAATATTTAATTTACCAGTAGAAACTTGAGTTAGATAAGTTATATGCTTGGACAAACCATTTTCCACATTTTCTAAAGTTTTCAGAAATGTAGAACTATATGTTTCTGCTTGTTTTACACTTGGCTTTTCTTTACTTAGCTCAAGAACAGCTTGACCTGCAATTAAAAATGACTGAGTGTTACTTTAACAATATTTGATGAAAACAAATAAATTAGTAATGATACAATTCAATTGTATGAACAAGTTTTTTTTTTTCTTTTTAACATTTTGAAGTATTAGATTTCACAATAATGAGTTGGTTTCATTAATATTATGCTTTATAAAGCATCGATTCTGTTTTTTATACTAAGTTACTGCAGTTTTCGGATGGAATAACTGAGCTGGTGGTGTGTTTTAAGCATCAATTCTGTATTTAAAAAGCCCATGTGAGCTAGGGTGCATCATACGCCCCATCATTTTTTTTTTTCGTTTACAAATGCTTTGTCCCTAAGCTACTTTTATTCTACATACAAAATTAATTATGTGTGTGAAATTTTTCCCATTTTGAACAATATCTATGTGTGCCACCTGACAATTGAAAGTTATGAAAACTCAGAAAAATAACACACTAAGCAATTTTTTTACATTTATTTGATTATTGAAAGAATTATTTGATTTATTGAAGCCAATCTATTGTATATTTCATAATATTACTTTGTTAAATATTAAAGTTTGGCTTAAAAGTTTGTTTTTAATCAATTTTTTAAATCAATTTTCCGCCTTTTGCGAATATTTGGCAGTTGTTTTCGATCATGCTCAACTTCCTATAATATATTCTGGTAAGGATCTTCAGTTTTGGCTGATTTTGAAAAGTCATTGGTTAGCTTTATTCCTCGCTCAGCACAATCGTTTACTACATTTATTCTTTTCAAATTAGTTTTGGAAGTTTGATATGAAATACAATTTGGCCACTGTTATTCTGAATCTAACTTCAAAATTAAAAATGAAAACCAGGAATCAACAGACAGTGTTGAAGAAAAATGAATTTCTGTTGAAAACTGTGGTTTTCCAAATCCCATACCAAATCTGTGTTTTGGATCAGAAAGATTAGCTAATCTAATGGCTAATATACTGTCAGCAAGAGCACGTCGGTCTGCTTCAGGCACTTTAACACTCCATAGTGGTAGAGGTACAGTTTCTTCTGTCAGATACCAAAGGTGATTTTTAAAAGCATTAATTGCACTTCCAGAAATTTCTGAATTAATAATACTATATTTTACAAGTAAATGAAAGAATTGCAAGTCATTCCATGGTGCATCGAAGACAGAAGTGCACATCATCCACCATGAACTATATACCAAAGTGACGAAATTTCTAAATTTTAAAACTTGTTGATGTGTAGTTATTGTTCCAGTTGTCGGTTCTTGGATTTGATGTTGAAATAAGCAAATTTTGATTAAATAAATTAATTTTGCCATCTGCTTTATATAAAGCTCCTAGACATTTACAGTCTGCTGCAGTTATCTCATTTGGATCGTTTACTGAGAATAAAAGACAAAGTTGAACAAATTCTAAGTAGTCACCTCTGCAAAACGCAACATTTGATTTAGCTAATTTGATAATATTGTTTTTTCACTCGTGTGTTGGTGTCATTTTAAACGTGTTGCTAATGATATAACATCAGGTCGTTTTATAATATCATGTGGAATAAAAGCATATGCACCAGTTCGTATTGTACGATGATGATTTCTGGTATTATGAGCATTATAAATCTGATCTCTCGGATCTGTCTCATCACTTGTATCACTTACATCACTATTTTCATCTCTTTCAATTTCATCAATAATAGCTGAATTAAAACTTGTATTGAAGTTCCTTGTTTCCTTGGCTATTTTTTCACAAAATGCTGCTTTTGATATTTCACACATTTCCTGACACTTAATGTTTCGGTGTTTGTGTGAGCCAAAGGTTGCTAGATGATCACTTTTCATAGATTGAAGAAAAGCTAAATCTTCTGGATTTTTTATAAGGCATTCTACATTTTTAGGCCATAATGAAAAAGATTTAGCTAATTCTTTTTCCATTTTCTTTACTTTATTAATGGAATTTGTTGTATTTCTTCTTTGAAGAGGAATTGCTTTTAATTTTGTGTTGTCTTCATGAAGTTTTAGTATTTTCTCACAGGATTTACTTTTAGTAATCATTGGAATGTTTGCTTTTGCATACAAATCAGATATTTTTGACAAGCCAAGTTTTGAAGACTCCCATTTGGTAAGATTCTGATCGGCACCTTTCTCAATATGATACATCAAGCAGCGAAGCAACTTGCAAGCTAGTGGGTAAACGTGAGCCCTTAAATTCAGAGTCCTCTTATTATTCCAAGTCCAAATACCATTGAAGATTGTCTGGTTTTGACTTTTACCTTTTCTACAGATGAAAAAGGCTTTGTTTGTGGAGAAAATGTCACTGATTCAACAGCAGCTGATTTACTCATGTTTATTGAAAGATTTCAAAATATGTTACTTTCGAAAATTCATGGACCTTATGAATTAAAATAGTATAGTAATAACAAGAAGAAAACTTAAAGAACTGGCATTAGCAGTTGTATGATAGAAGAAAATGGTAGAAAGTTGAAAACAAATAGAGAACCTAAACTTACAGTTACAAAAGATGTTATGGAAAGTTACTGAAAAAATGGTAACAGAGTTGAAGTTAACACATGTACAATGTAAATTAAATAATTTAAAAATTATTTCCCAGTATTGCACTTTGAGTCACTTTTGATGTTATAATTGTTCATTTACCTTAAAAAAGAAACTTCTTGCTTGAGGTGGGATACCTAAATCAATTTTGATTTTCATAAAAATTCACAGGAATACTATCTAGTGGTATGAGAACATTTTTAAATTAGGGACAAAACAATTTTAGACTAGTCGGGCAAATGATGCACCCTAATGTGAGCAAAACATGTGACTTTTTCTGTGCATGTAATTTCTTTGAAAGTTAATAATCAAAAGCTGAATAAGTTAAAGGTCTTATCCCCACCATCTCCCTATCTTTTAGCACAAAGCCTTAGGATTGTCACGTAATATGGGAGATGTGGTGGGTTCGTTCCCACGGATCAGACCAAGTCATATTGGTATAAGATAGCAGGCCGAGGAGTCAGTCACCTTTCTCACCTTTTGAAAATTTGGTTACTTTTAGTCACCTTTTGCAACTTTTGTCACCTTTCTTAAAATGCGTCTCAGGATTTTTTTTTAAAAATAATTAAATCTTTGAAAAGTATCTGAATGATAGCTTTAACAGTGAAATCAATTAAAAAATAGCCTTAAATATGCCCCCCCCCCCATCTTGTTGTTGTTTAAGAAAAATAGCTATGATACCGGGAAATCAGGGAATTTTTTTTATCGCTTGCAATTGCACCCTATGAGCAGAACCAGTCTTTCTATCCCTTCTACAGATGGACTTGCTCCTTATTTTCGGGAATGTATGTTAAAGGAAGCATGTTTATCCTATTATTCTTTGAGCTTTGATGAAACTACCAATGTCAAAGACAAAAAAGAACTGTAACGAACAATAAAATATTGGTCTGAAAGCCAATGTTGCATCACAACAAGGCATCTCAAAACTTTCTTCTTGGGCAAGGCAGTTGGTAAAATTTCGATTGAGAAGCTATGTGAAGCACTTACCGAGAGTAATTATCCATGAATAAATGTCTCATGCTTTCCTTTGGATGGTCCTTATGTTAATAAAAAGGTTTTTAGGTTGTTTGACACTATTATCCTTGAGAAACGAGAAAAAAGCCTAATAAATATTGGTACTTGCAGTATTCATACAATGCATAATATGTATGTCAAAGCATTGCAATATTTAGGTGAAGAAGCATCTAAACTTCTTCTTAGTACTTATAGCTATTTCGATGGTTGGCCTTCCCGTTAGGAGGACTTCAAAGAAGTGCAAGCTCAACTAAATGCACCTGATCGCAAGTTCCTGAAACACACAACTACCCATTGGCTTACCCTTGGACCTGCAGCAAACAGACTACTGGAACAGTGGGATGCTCTTCAGTATTATTTTTTTAAACATGTGCCTTTAAAAAAGAATTCAGCTATGCAATGCAGGTCATATAAAGCTGTTGCAAATGTTTTAAAAAGACCTTCTATAAAAGCTGAGCTGCATTTTATCTTTTCATCTGCTGATTTGTTTATGCAGTTCACGAAACGCTTTCAATGCCAAGCACCTCTGATACATAAATTGTACCAAGAAATAGAGACCATTGTTCAGACTTTTATGGCTTGGGTTATAAAAGCCTCTATCATAAAGTAAGTTGATTTTTTAAACGTAGACACGGATGAACTGTTTGCAGTTGGTAACAGACTACCTCTTGAAGATCTCGTTGTTAGTGGAGAGGTGACAGATGAACTGTCAAAACTGAAAGAAAATGAAAAGGTTATGTTTTAAAGAGCTGTTAAAAAGCATTGTGTGACTGCATGCAAGTATGTAATAGAAAAAAGTTGCATATCAAATGGGTTACTGAAAAGTTTTAAACTTTTGGATCCAAAAGAGAGAAGTAAATCTAGAAGCTGTAAGGATTTGATAAAGGTTACCAAAATCATGCCTTTTAATGTTCCACTCGATAAGTTGCAAGATGAATGGAAACTTTTGCAGCTGGAAAAAGATGATGAAGCATCCGAAAACAAAACCATTGATATCTACTGGCAGCAGCACATTTCAAAAAAGGACTCAACTTCCAATGATCTAATGTTTCAAAGGTGATAAAAGCTTCACTTGCATTATCACATGGTAATGCTGACATCGAAAGACTATTTTCTATTTCAAAGCACATTTTTGGTGAAAATAAAATAGCAAGGACTGAAAGATTTTTAAACAGCATACTTATAGTTAAAGATGCTGTAAAAGAATACCCTCATTTGCTTTCTTTACCAATTGGTCCAGAAATAATTCAATGTGCACAACATATAAATTACACAACATACATGGATGAATGTTAAAGGAAAAGAATTTGGAATTGAAACAGAAGCAAAAAGAAGAGCAAAAAAGAAAGGATTGAAGAAGAAACTAAGAAAATGGAAAAAATTAAAACATATATTGAAAGTGAAACTGTAGAAATTTTTACAAAAAGCTTATAGGGCTATTTTGGTAAAAGTCAGTAAAAAGGGATAATCTTTTTCTGTTTTTTGAGTTCTTAACAAATTGCTTTTGGTCACCTTTTAGTCACCTTTGTTTTCAAATTTGTCACCTTTCTCACTTTTTTCAAAGGTCATCAGCAGTCCTCGGCCTGAGATAGTGATCTTAGTCAAATATCAAAAAACCTGTTCACATGCAGGAAAATACGTTGTTCTGGAAAAATTGATTTGAAAAAAAAATGTTTTTTAAAAAGTTGTAATTTCTTAAAAATCATGATTGTTAACTACTTAAAAATATATGCACTCTATATATATATTTTTTTTTAATCTCTTTTGGACAGCAATATACATGTTCTGTTGCTTTGCATACAGTTGCTGTTACTGTCAATAGTTTTCCTCGTTCAAATTACCAAAAATAATTAGATTTAAATAAATCATCATTCAAGGGACATCAATCATCATTTTGGGATAGGATGTAATTTTCGTAATTGTTAGATCATTTTTTGATAGTAATTTAGTGGGCTTTCCAATTTAGTAAATTGCAAAATTTAACAGAAATCTTTTTTTTTTCAGTTTGTTACATGCGTTTGTACAAATGTGTATACTTATGCACACATATTAAAACGATAAAACTATATTAAACTTAATCATTTCCGCTAATTGATGTAATTCTGTCTAGCATGTGTAAATCTGGTTTTAGTGAGATAATACTTAGCAAATAATACTTTAAATATAGAGACATTAAAATCTTACAGCTACCTGCATTTTTCAAAGTTAAGTGTTTTCACGTGGAATAGGTACTGAATATAAAAAAATTATTAGGACAGAACAAAAAAAAAATACTAAAATATAAATATAATTAATTTTTAGCACTATATTTGATGTAAGAAAATTTTCAATTTTTCCAGATGAAAATTAAGCCCTTCAAAAAAAAAAAAAAAAATCTGGTTCTTTTCCGACTGTTCCTATCTGACCATTCCGACATTTCCCTAATGCTAACAATAGGGAGAAGGAAATAAATTTAGTTTTTTTTTTACGCTTTTTTTTCAGCAGAAATCAAATAAGCTTCAAGCTTGTACAATCAATCAAGCTAAAGTAGAATAGAGAACAAAAATGCAAAAATATGCAGTTACTGTGCTTTTCCTTCTCATGGCAGCATACTTTTATCACGTGCTGTTATTACTTAACCTGGTGAAAAGTTACAAGCAGATTTCAAAAGAACAAACCTGAATATACAAAATACCTGTTTCAATATAATCTTTTGACAAACAGAAACAGATTAAGGTTAAATATTGTGAAAAATTATAATTGTTTATTGTGAAAATTTAAGGTTAAATATTGTCTCTTTATCTATACATATAATAAAATAAGATGTTTGTGTGTGTGTGTGTGTGTGTGTGTGTGGCGCGCTTCTCGGGAAAACGGTAAGGCCTAGAAAGATGAAATTTGGTATACAGGTACAGTTTCTGCCGAAGATGTGCACCTCGGGCTTCGATTTTTGATATTTTAATTAGAAAAAAGTTATTTAATGTTTCATGTGTTTTTTTGCACTTTTTACCTCACAGACCCTGAACCAATCGCACCACACAAATATTTTTTGTACTATAGTGTTGGAAAATTAATTTTAAATACAATGAATGAAAAAATTTTGAAGATAGAGCAATTTTTGTATTTTTTATGAATTTTTGAAAAAACCTTCGATTTTCCTTTTTTCCTGGGTTTTATATTTTTTTAATATTATCCTGCGAGAAGTATCACAGCCTCATTTCTAAAATTTAAGTTGGTAATAGTAAAAAGATTTCGCCCTCTTCAAAAGAAAAAAGTTCTTAAAAATACGCAATAGTTTTTTTTTTACAATTTTTTTAATGCTAAACACCTCATGTCTTTCTACGCATCGGTCGAAAAAAGCGTTCTTCAATCTTTTATGCCTCTGACCTCACCACTTGGATTTCGATTCGATATTTACGGCGGAATCTTAATCGGAAACAATGTTAAATTTTTTTTTTACTATAATAGCTTACTACTACATTTTATGACGTGATGACCACGTGTTTTTCCGGAAGCGCTTGCTTTTTTCCTTCCTTTTTTTTGTCTAATTTAGGGATTGCATTTATTCCCCCCCCCAAGCTGGACCTTTTGCTGTATCTATATTACGTTACATTTCATAGATGTGCGCATTTAATTCAATAAAAACAGCAAGATTTTTTTTTTCTTCGTCACTTACTTTTCTTCGTTACTTTTTGCACACTACGGGAAATTTTGGAGATAACTTTTTTTTTGCTCTACTTAAATAAAAAAGCGGTTTTTTGAGTGATCTTCGTTTTTATTAGGAAATGAGCGGGGAAGTTAAAATAAATGGAAATGGATAAGAAAATTTAGAGATAGATCGTAAAGGTAGATAGCCGCCGAAGGCGGCATTAAGTAGATACAGAGATTGAGATTTAGTGGACAAAAAAATTTTTTTTTCGAATTAATACTTATATAAATAAAAAAAGATTGTTAATTACTGTCAGAGATAGATATGCATAGATCGTATAGATAGATAAACAAATATAGAGGTTGATTGATACTGCCAAGAAGTTTATTTAAGCAGCCGCCGAAGGCGGCAACATTGGCGTAAAAAGGCGAATGATAATATTGATAATATAGAGAAAAACATTGAATAATACCATCGCTAAATTGTCCAAGTAGCCGCCGAAGGCGCCAACCCTGGCGCAAAAAGGCAAATGGCGTAAAAAGGCGGACCAGCTGGTCGCCGCAGGCGGCTAGTAGTAAATAAAAGTAAAGTTTCAAAGAAATTTTGGAAGGAAGTCTGTGGCGGATGTGCATCCAGGAGGCCCCATAGCACCTACAGCCTTGAAATTTTGTACAAAATTACTTCGAGCCCCTTGGGTTTTATTTTTTTAAATTCGAATTAGTTTTTTGGTAATTCATTTTTTTATCTCAAATTTTGCGTAAATTGCCTATTAAAAGGGTGAACAATTACTTGCAAACATTAATATTTGGTATCGTTGGAAAGGGTAGAATTTTCCGCCATCTACGCAATTTGATTCAATACTCTAACTTAAATACAGCGGGAGTTATTTGCGTTTTTATCCCGAATTTTTTTAGGCTTAGCTAAAATTTAGGCACTACTTTATTCATTAAATCGATCAGTAAAAAGCAAAGGAATCCTCTTACAGTTTTCTTTTTGACACGACTGAAAAGAGCTTTTTTTTTTACTCCAGATCTAACTCAACCTATGGTCAAAAAACTGAGCTTCTGTCTCCAAAGGAAATAAAGTTACAAGCTGTAAAAATAAAGTTTGAATAATCCTTACCTCCATTAAAATTATTGATGTTTTATTTGGCGTTGCCACAGTTACGTCTTTTCGATTCGCATGTTTCTTCTTTCCGTTATTCACAAACTTTAAGGGTTTCGACTTTAACAGAAAATCTCCGGCTCAAATCAATTCAAGCCCTGAGCTAAAGAGCAAAATATATTACTAGAGACCACGAATATGAAAGCGACTTTTCAAACGTACAAAAATGCAGTTTTGCAATGCTCACGAGCCCCTTAGCCCTTACAACTCTGCAAGTTGGTACAAGTGGAACCTGTTGAAACCTGGAGAAGTGCTTTTTGATCCGGAGAGAGCTCATAATGTGTTTTTAATCTGTTTATATGTAATTGACGATTTAAATCTTTGCGAATCAAATAAGATTGAGAAGCAATCTTCGGGGGTTGGTGAGCGTCAGCGAGCAGGGGGAAGAGCCCCTAGTGATTTTTTTTTAAAAATCACAATATTTAACCTTACATGCAAGGGGGCTCTGATGGTGAGTAACTGTGACTTCCCCCAAAATTTCTTATTCAGCATCAGTTATCTCGGCAACAACTTGGCAAATTTGAAGAAAGCAGTGCAGTACTATGGTTTTTTTTTTTTTTTTTTTTTTTAATGTCTCTTTTAATGCAAGTAAATGTGGAAGTTTTCATTTTATCATTTAATAAAACCTGAAACTTCGCTTGGTAAATTGAGAAAATTTTCCCTGCTTGTATGTGCTGAGCATCTTTAGAATTTTTTAACAGGAGCAAACAATAGCTTTTATCCATTATATTACTCAGAACTGGCAGATACTAACTTGATAACAAGATTGTTTTACAGCAGAATCAAACCTTTTTGTTGTCAGTTGAGAAACAGGGAAAGTGCAATTTAAATACTTGCAAAAGAAAAACATTTCTTTTATTTACCACAAACAGTGTAGGAAGGTTAGTCTAAAGCACAACATGCTTTGAATCATTGTTTTATTAATAAGCTTGCATTTGTTAGACTTGACAGTTAAGGGCATTCCATATACATATATATATTGTCACGGATTCGGTGCGACTTCCACTTTCTTGAAATGAAAACACAGTTCTTGATAAAAACACAGGAAATTTATTTACACTATGTACAGGAAAGATCGTCAACAACTGCTAAATTATTCATCAGCAATTAAGCAATTATCACACAACTCCGTAAACTCAACGTTATTACACACGTATTTACTTCCAAATACGAAAACAACACAGCGAAATGCCTCGCTATAAACAGAGCTAATACACACTCTCAGTTCGGAATCTGAATCGAAACTCCCACCCCTCTCCAGCGTAACCGTTTATATACACACCGAAAAGAGAGATCTCAAATATTCCAGAAAATGCTACAACGTTCTACAACTACACTTTCATTGATAAAATCAGTGAATGAAATAAGAAAAAAAAAAGAATAGGGGGTTGTATACTTTAGCCGAATGAAAAGGGGTTGTATATTCATTACGGGAAACTATTTACAGGTTACGTTACTACAATAATTACTATTTACAAGATTTGTAACATTGCCCCCTTCCTAAGGACTGCACGTCCCGGGCAGTACAATCCCCAGAAAGGGTGCCAAACTTCTATCACATGTTCACAAATACACACATTAAATAATAACGTATAATGCATAGGAGACACAATAATAACAAGAAATATTACTAAACATTAAAAGCAAAAAAATTATCTACAACTTTTATGTTATCAACCATGGTTGTTTACGTAATACTCATGAACTATGGCCATAGTATGGGGCTAACCGATCATAATGTACAACCCTAGGTTTTGCATTAGGTGATTTTTGGATCCTCACTACGACGTCATTTAGTCGGTTAAGGACTTTGTAGGGTCCATCCCAATGCGACTGCAATTTGGGTGACAGACCTTTCCGTCGGATGGGATTCCATAACCAAACCTTGTCGCCTTCGTTGAATTCATGTCCAGTAGACCTTGTGTCGTATCGGGTCTTCATCTTCTCCGCCGTGATGTTGATTCGCTCTCGTGCGAAGTTATGAACGTCTTCCAACCGGGCCTGGAGATCCTGGATGTACTCCTCAGGCGATGAAGGCGCATCCGGAGGTCGACCAAAGACGAGATCACAAGGTAGCCGAAGCTCTCGTCCGAAGAGCATCTGAGATGGGGCATATCCAGTAGTCTCGTGGACAGCACTGCGGTAGGCCAGCAGGAACAAAGGTAGCTTCTTGTCCCAATCCTGTTGATTTCTGGATACCATAAGCGAGAGATTATTCAGGATTGTGCGGTTAAATCTCTCCACCATGTTGTCCGATTGTGGGTGTAGTGGTGTTGTCCTAGTTTTCTCAATTTCGAAAATTTGACATAGGCCCTTAAACACAGCAGAGATGAAATTCCTCCCTTGATCGGAATGAATCTGCAAAGGTGTTCCATATCTCGAGATCCAATGTTGGACTAGAGTCTCTGCTACGGTGGTAGCTTCTTGATCTGGAATGGGATATGCTTCCGGCCATTTGGTGAAGTAGTCGATGGAAACAAGAATGTATTTGTTCCCATCAGCAGTTCTTGGTAGAGGACCCAGAAAGTCGATCCCAATTCGTTCGAAAGGAGCTCCAATGTTGTACAGATGTAGCTTCCCTCTGCTTCTCATCTTCGGTCCTTTACGAGCAGCACAGGCGTCACAAGAATAGCACCACTTCTCCACGTCACCCTTCGCCTTGCTCCAGAAGAAGTGCTCCCGAACCTTATTGAGGGTTTTCAAGACACCAAAATGTCCTCCAGTCGCACTACTATGTATTTCTTTCAGAACATCTGAAATCCTTGATCGGGGAAGTAGTAACTGCCACCTAGATGTCTTGCCGTCGTCAGATTCCCATTTCCGGTGTAGCACGCCGTTCTGTAAATGGAGTGAGTTCCATAAAGCCCAGTATCCTTTTGTTGCAGGACTGAAGATGGAAACGTCCTGCCAGCTAGGTCGCCGACTGTCCCTTTCCATGAACTCCAAAATTGGTTTTATGTCGGGGTCTTCAAGTTGATCTTTTCGAACTTGGTCGTCACTCCATGGATCAGGTTCTGATGATATTGGAGTCACTGTCACTTGATAGGCGGTAGGGCTAGTCGTTCCATACTGTTTCTCGATTCGGGAACAATAGTGGCAGTTCTCAGGACAGGGTCTCCTTGATAAAGCGTCAGCATTACCGTGAGATAACCCTTTTCGATGCTTGATCTCCATGTCATATTCCTGGAGCCGCTGTATCCATCTGGCTATCTGACCTTCCGGATTTTTGAAGTTCAAAAGCCAAGTTAATGAGGCATGATCTGTCCGAAGCAGAAATTTTCGGCCGTAGAGGTAATAATGGCCGTAGAGGTAATAATGTTCTACAGCTTTCACTATGGCTAGTAACTCCTTTCTGGTGACGCAGTAATTTCGCTCCGACTTTGATAAGCATTTGCTCCAGTAAGCGATGACATGTTCATTTCCGTCAATTTCTTGGGATAAAACAGCTCCGATGCCCTCGTGGCTCGCATCAGTGTCTAGGATGAAGGATTTTTCAGGCTGAGGATAGGCGAGGATAGGCGTTGATGTTAAAGCCTCCTTCAGTCGTAGAAATGCATCTTCGCATTCTTTGGACCATTCAAACTTTTGCTTGCTCTCCGTCAGCTTATGCAAAGGTCGTGCAATGTTGGAAAAACCCTTCACAAACTTCCTGTAGTACGTGCAGAGCCCCAGGAAACTTCGCAGCTGATGGATGTTTTCGGGACGACTCCAACTCTTGACCGCGGATACCTTTTCCGGATCGGTTTGTACACCCTCAGAAGAGATGATGTGACCAAGGTAGTTCACTTCCCGGCGGAACAAATTACATTTGGACGGGCTTAACTTCAGATTGGCTTCCTTAAGCTTTTGCAGCACCTTCCTAAGATTTGCCAGATGTTCTTCGAAACTGCGTCCCACGATGATGATATCGTCTAAATAGACTAGACAGGATTCGTAGGAAAGTCCTCTTAACACTGTCTCCATAAGACGCTCGAACGTAGCTGGTGCATTGCAGAGGCCGAAGGGCATCACTTTAAACTGCCACAAGCCTTGTCCAGTTGTAAACGCTGTCTTCTCTCGGTCGTCAGGGTGTATTTCAACCTGCCAGTAGCCGCTCTTCAAGTCCAGGGTCGAAAACCACTTGTGTCCGGAAAGAGTGTCCAAGGTGTCGTCTATCTGTGGAAGAGGGTAACTGTCTTTCTTGGTGATTTCATTCAGCCGCCGGTAATCGACACAAAATCTGGTGGAGCCATCTTTCTTTCGAACCAAGACGATGGGAGAGGCCCAAGGACTGGACGAAGGTTCGATTACATCATTCTCCTTCATCTCTTTCAGGAGGGTCTCAACCTCTTCCTTCTTGGCGAACGGTAGTCGTCTTGGATGCTGTTTAATAGGGGGGTGTTCTCCAGTGTAGATCCTATGCTGCGTTAAATTCGTACGGCCAACATCCTCCGATGTAGATGAAAACAGATGCTTGAAGTCATCCACCAATTGCTCCGCAGCAGTTCTTTGATCTTTCGATAAGGGTGCACTCCCAATTAACTTCGACGTCAAGGACTCAGAAGACACAGTCTCGTGGGAATTGATTCTTCTAATGATGCAGTTTACAGGAGTACAAGTTGCCAGCACTTCACCTTTCCGGATATTCCTTGGCCTTTCACTCACGTTGACGACTCGCACAGGAATTACATCTTTAGAAAGGTCCACCAGCGTAGATGCTACCAGCACTCCTTTTGGGCTATTGCTTAAGTTGGGGTATTCAATGAGTCCAAATCGAAAACTATTGCTTTCTTCAATGGAGCCAGGTATTAATGATTCTGACCTTGAGGGAATCGATAAATCTGTTTGGGCTATTATTTGATGAGCGGATTTTACATCACTTTCTGCGGGGAAAACGGCTATGTCTTCTCTCATCGAGTTCAGCTCATTTGTCTTGAAGTCGAGGTTGAAGTCATACTTCTTTAAAAAGTCCAATCCGAGAATGAAGGGGTCTGTGATAGCAGCAACGAATGCCGTATGATGGTAAGTGGCATTTCCAAACACAATTTCTAAGTTTACTTTACCTTCAATCTCGATCTTGTCACCTGTCACAGTTTGGAGGGTAACGCAGGGCGGCGTCCATAGAATGTTGAGTCCAAATTGACGAGCCACATCTGTTCTAATGATTGTAACATTGGCTCCAGTGTCAATAATCAGTTCGCAGGGAAACCCGCTTATGTATGCGTAAACAAACAGTCCATTACTGCCGCCACTCGTCGATGAAATCTGGAAAACTTTAAGATGGGGCTCATTCCAATTTGGCGACCTCCGCCCCGCGAGATTGCCATGGCTTAGTTTTCCTGGACCTGGGAGGGAGAGGTGCTCTTCCCTCTGGTTTCTTGGCGAGCTTCACAGTTTCTTCGTAAGTGACCCTCGCCGCCACATTTCCAGCACTTAAGTGATTGTCCATTTTGGTACTTGGGAGCCGAAGTCCTTTTGAGGATTCCTGCAATTTCTTTTATTTGCTTTTCCAGTTCAGCAAAGCGTGACGAAACCGGATCAGGCTCATCAGTTTTCACGCCGCGGATTGAATGGCGATCCTTGCGGGTTGCTTGCTGGGCGGCCTCCAACTTCATCGCATACACAACAGCAGAACTCAGGTCTTTGACATCCGCCATCCGTAGAGCTTTCTGGATTTCTGGATCTCGAACCCCGTCGATGTAGTAGTTGAGTGCCAGGTTGTCTCGAACATCCGCAGGACAGTCGCAAAAAGCAAGATGAGACAGTCTCTCGACGTCCGCTGCTAGCTCTTGCAGGGTTTCCCCGGTTTTCTGGAAACGGGACTTCAACTGGAGTCGGCTGAAATCTTTCTGGCACTTCTCACCGAAGCGAAGCTCCAACGCAGATGTGAGGGTGGCGAAATCCAGGCGCTGGCTGTTCGGAAGGGTCTGGAGAATGTCCGCTGCGTCACCTCTCAGGGATGCTGCAAGATGACAGGCCTTGGTAGCAGAGTCCCATCCGTTCGCTTCCGCCACTATCATGAATTGAGTTTTGTAAACCTGCCACGAAGTTTTCCCATCAAATGTGGCAAGTTTAATGGACGGTCGAGCAACCAATGTGGGAGCGCCAAACTGTACAGAGCTGCTTTCCGCGGTCGCCAATCTCCTTTCCATGTCTTTAATTATTTCTTCCTTAAATGAAGTGAATTTCTTGTCTTCTTCCAACTTATTTTCTACAGCATTGAATCGGCTTTCAACGGTATCAAATTTTTCTTCAATAGCATCACTCGATGCTCTATGTCATTAAATTTATTTTCCATCACAGTCTTTACCGAAATAAGGTCGTTTTTAATTTCTTCTTGGTTAGACGTTAAGTCCTTTTTCAGCACCGTTAAATCGCTTTTTAACTGGTCTTGATTTGCCAACATACTTGCAGTCAGATCACTTTTTAATTGTTCTTGATTAGCCGCCATATCGTTTTTTAATTGTTCTTGATTAGCCGCCATATCATTTTTTAATTGTTCTTGATTTGCAGTAAAACTTGCAGTCAAATCACTTTTTAATTGGTCTTGATTAGCCGCCAATTCATTTTTAACAGAGTTGATTGCATCAAGAAGTTGTTTTAATTGTTCATCCATTGCGCGAGTAATCACCATAAAATTAAAGTCCAAATTCAAAAAGTTTTTATGAAAAAATGTCCAAAGTCACACTTACTCCAAGAAAGTCCTAAAGTAGTTCCACGTTGGGCGCCAAATTGTCACGGATTCGGTGCGACTTCCACTTTCTTGAAATGAAAACACAGTTCTTGATAAAAACACAGGAAATTTATTTACACTATGTACAGGAAAGATCGTCAACAACTGCTAAATTATTCATCAGCAATTAAGCAATTATCACACAACTCCGTAAACTCAAGGTTTACACACGTATTTACTTCCAAATACGAAAACAACACAGCGAAATGCCTCGCTATAAACAGAGCTATTACACACTCTCAGTTCGGAATCTGAATCGAAACTCCCACCCCTCTCCAGCGTAACCGTTTATATACACACCGAAAAGAGAGATCTCAAATATTCCAGAAAATGCTACAACGTTCTACAACTACACTTTCATTGATAAAATCGGTGAATGAAATAAGAAAAAAAAAAAGAATAGGGGGTTGTATACTTTAGCCGAATGAAAAGGGGTTGTATATTCATTACGGGAAACTATTTACAGGTTACGTTACTACAATAATTACTATTTACAGGATTTGTAACAATATATATATATATATATATATATTAGAGACATACCGAGTACTCGGTAACTACTCGGTACTCGGCTCAATTTTGGTCAGATACTCGGCCAATACCCAGTAGTTGCAAAAAATTGAATATTGTCCAAGACAGATATTAAAATTTATAAAAAAGCGGAAGCATATATAATTTTCTGCAATCATTTACAAGTTAAATTTAAAATTTGAGAATAATGAAGTTTGTAATGCTTCAATGGAATTAGTCTTTATTTTAATGTCCCCAAAGTTAATAAAACTTATTTATTAAAAATTGTGCAAAAAAAGTAAATGTAGAAAATATGGAATATTTATATTAAAAATGGATTTCTGCTACAAACAAAAATTAGTTATGAGAAATATAAAAATACCTTTGCTTAAAAAGTAATGGAAATAAAACAATGTTAAAAGCACAGTGCAGACACGTGTTTTGGCATTACAAGGAATTCCTTTTTCAATGCACAAAATGTGAGCTCCTGGATTTAAAGTCATCTGCCAAAAGTCGGATTCTTCTGTCGAATGTCTTTACATTCTTTAGCTCACATTTTATGCGCTGAAAAAGAAGTTCCTTGTAATGCAGAAACACGTGTCTGCAGTGTTCCTGCACATTTGTTTTATTTGCTTTTAAAAATTATTTATGCTTGGCGGACTAGAACTATAATAGATTGGTATAATTTGTTTCTTTTGTTTCTTTCCATTGATTGAATCATTGTTTTATTAATAAGCTTGCATTTGTTAGACTTAACATTTAAGGGCATTCCATATATATATATATATATATATATATATATATATATATATATATATATATATATATATATATATATTAAAGACGTACCGAGTACTCGGTAACTACTCGGTACTCGGCCAATTTGCCGAGTACTCGGTACTCGGCCCATACCTTTTAATTATTTATTTTTAATTTTAAAAATAATTTTTTTGTAAAATTTTAGACATAAACAAAATTTTTTAAATAATGCATAATTAAATTTCAGCAGGAATTTAGTTTTAAAAACTGTTATATGGACAAGGAGGTCTATACAACTATTCCAATAAGTTCAAAATTCATCACATGTGTGTCGGTGGTTCTTCTTAAAACATAATTGGTACTTGATAACTCGGCCGAGTAATGAAAGGCCGAGTACTCGGTAATTCGGTACTCGGCTTCTCGGTACGTCTCTAATATATATACATATATAAATGTCACTTTTTGTTTCACCTCTTGTCACGATTTCGTGGACCTTCCCCCGTCAAAGCATGACACCATAAGCAGACTGTCCCTAATTTCATTTGGCATTACAATCTAAGCTTATTCTGACTTCAAGCAGCAAGATCTACTAGTAAACACGCACTAAAATAAAAATATATGTACAAACGCCTTTTGAATAAGTTAAATTTAAATTTCTGAATCGGTAAAATGACATTAATTGATTCGTTGTGTCTCAAAAATGTTTATCTGAAAAGATTGCTGCAAATGTGCAGTGCGGGAATATATTCAAAAAATATTAGGAAACTCATTCAAAGCAAAAGGGGTAATGGCAAAGGGGGGGCAAATGTAACCAAAACCTTCACTACAATGACAGCAAAAACATAATTAACAACGAGAAAGATAGAATTCACGAAAGAAGAACTAAGCAATATCATGCTAAGTACACATTAAAAATAAAAGAGATTCTATCGCATACTTATTTAAATCTGCCATTAGAAATTAAAATCCGTACAACAAACTATACATACTTGCTGCATGCAGTGCAGCGGCAAGATCTTTTTCAAGACCTTCCAACTGCTTCAGTTTATCATTTGGAGTCGCCATTAACTTTAAGTGGCCTGTACTCATCAATGCAAGACACAGTGTGTTAAATTTAATTAAAAAAATATACAGAAAGTGGCCTGTTTTCTATTTTAAAAAGACTTTCATTTGCTTTATGTTTACGAATTGCGAAAACAATATACGCGGTTAACGTTAACCTTTCCGGTAACTGTTTTTAGCTCGTTCTTCTTCTAGAACTTTATTCTTCAGCACCTTCCTTCAAAACACATTCAGACATTACATAAAATAATTTACAGCACAAACAAAGAAAAACTCCCGGAGAGGGGGGGGGTAACCCACCAGATGTTAACTTGATGAGGTTTCTTCGTTTACGAAACGTTTTTAATAGGCATTCTGGGAACGTCTTGGGACCACACTGTCCTAGAGTCCCTGAACTCTACACTGTCCCACTTGGGGGCAACCAGTTTTCTGTTTGCGTTCAGAAAACAACACTGAAAAACGTTTTGTAGTCGTTTCTCTACTAGTTTGTAAATCTCTTGAAAACGTCACTTGACATCTATTTGTAGTCGATGAATTTCGAAACATTCATTTTCTTTCTTTCTTTCTTTCTTTCTTTCTTTTTTTTTTTTTTTTTTTGAGCAATCACGATTGCTTATTGTTCTCACTTGACTGTTTTGATGTCCTATGATTTTATTTTCCCCCCGCCTCCCTCTGCAGCACCACCGTCGGCCGGCCGCCTCACGATGCTGCTCCTCTAGCGAAAACCGTCTCCAGGTTGCGTCACTTACTTGCCTACACTTACGCTTACACCTACACACACACATACACCAACACACACACCTACACCTACACACAAACACCCCAGCAGCACAGCAGTATCGGCCAATGTCGTAACCAATGTTTGGTAGATTGGCCAATATCGGTTAAAGTTGGGTCGGCCAGCGTAAAACGGCAACTTTTTTTTTACAATATTGGGTAATACTCGTTGCCAGTATTGGCCAATACAGGCAAATCAAAATTGGCTAATGTTGGCCGCTAATTTTCCCCCAGTATTGGCAGATACTCGGAGTCAGTTTTGGCCAGTATCGGTTAAAGTTGGGTTGGCCAGCGTCGAATGGTTGACTTTTTAACAATATTGGGCAATACTTGATGCCAGCATTGGCCAGTACCGGCAGAACTAAATTGGCCAATGCTGGATAGCAATCTTTTTGGCAGCATTGGCCGATACTCGAGCAAGTACTGGCCAATGGTGACACTGGCCGATTATATATGTAGCTATTAGCCAGTGTTGGGAAATACTGCTAAAACAGAATTCAGTCTTTAAAAAAAAATCGGCATACAGGCTTCCATCCTTCAGCTTTAGGGTTTTGTTTCACCTCTTTTAATTGAAGGGTGAAAATCTGTGTGACGATTTTTTTTTTTTTTTTTTTTTTTCAAAAAACGGAATTCCGACTTTGCTGAGAAGTGGCACCCGTAGCTATGAATTTTTTTGACTGAGCTTTTAGCTTAATGTTTTCGTTTGCTCATTCGTTCATATAAATGATTTAAAATACTTATTTTTTTCTTAAATTAACATTTTGGAACAATTTATATGTTTGCAAGTTCATTAGGAAAATTTTTTTTATTCATTTTTTTTTACATATTATCAACTAAGTAATATGTAAAAAACATGCATATTATTTATAACAAATATGTTTTATTAAAACATACATATATATTGTGTTTACATATTATCAGCTTTTTTGTCTTCGTGTCGACCATTCAGTGTCCTTTATTTGATACTGTGAGACCGATGATCCCAATCTACAGCTCCAGCAAGTATCTGCCGATTCTGCGGCTGATAGCATTTGTATTCGCAGCATCAGGGCCGTCGGCAAGGGGGTGGGTGGGGGGGTCACACACCCCCCCCCCCCCCCACTTTTTTGGAGAAAGGGGCCGCCGATTTTACGTTATTATTAATTTCTAATGTAAGGAATGTAACCGCAAATGGAAAAAAAATGCAGAGGGTTCTTAAATGAATTTTTGAAGAAAAACAAAATAATTAGAACAAAACTAGCAATATCAGTAAACCTGAAATCTAAAACTTTCCGATACTTTTCAGCTATGGCGGCCCTCCCTACTTATCTATCCTCAAAAAAAAAAGGGGGGGGGGGAGCCGCGAAAAACAGCTAACATTCTTTTCGGACGACATTCGATGCGGATAATACTAATATAAATCGCTAAGTGGGGCCGCGTGAACGGTATGTTACAAATCGGTCATCCTGTGTTTGAAAAAAAAAAGTACTGCATAAATACGTAAGGGAACTTTAAAAATCACGCTAACATTTTCAGTAAAATCTGTTAAGAGGAGAAGACATTAATCAATTCTATATGCAGAAGCATTAAATTAATCGATTTCAATTTGCGGTAGGGTTCTTAAATGAATTTTAAAAGAAAAACAAAATAATTAAAACAAAACTAGCAATATCAGTAAACCTGAAATCTAAAACATTCCGATACTTTTCAGCTATGGCAGCCCTCCCTATTTCTCTATCCTCAAAAAGGGGGGGGGGGCGCGAAAAACAGCTAACATTCTTTTCAGACGACATTCAATGCGGATAATACTAATATAAATCGCTAAGTGGGGCCGCGTGAACGGGATGTTACAAATCGGTCATCCCGTGTTTGAAAAAAAAAGTACTCCATAAATACGTGCGAGACATTAATCTGATACAAACTGCACAGAAGTAGGGACATTAGTACATATTTTGTATTAAATTTAAAAAAAAAGACAGAAGATTTGAAATAAACGAGGGTAACTGCCACATTTGTTTTGTGTAGTAAATTTAAATGAAAGAAGAAAAGAAATGTTTATAATATTGCAATAAAAAGAAAGCGGTTTGCCTGCGTTGAAGAGCCCCTCCCCTCCTCCTCAGAGCTGCAAAAATAAAATCCTCTTACATGTTTGTAAATATGTAAAATTTTCCATGGGAAAGGGGGTTAGGGTTATATGAAGTGTTTCGAAATTAAAGGACGGATAGGCACTTGCAGTGCGTTCATACAAATCATTTTGATGCTATATGCAGGGGGGATAACTCCCTATTCTAACAAAGACGTTTTCCCTTTTTTTTTTTTTTGGTGGAAACAAGCGAATGCGCAGCAACTGTCGCTGTATAGACAGTTTCGCAGAAAAAAAAACGCTATTTTGTGTCGAAAATCCATGGAAATTGCTTTATAGCCCGCGGATCTGTAATTCTCGGCACGTCCGGTTGTCGTTTGAGTACATCAAACATCAGACAGCTCCAGGCAGGGGCCTCTTTGTAGCCCTGTGTGGTACGGGCATCTTGTTCTCATCACGTGTTTAGGGGATGAGGGGTTGGGTTTTATTTTGAGGGTGACCGGTGACATTGAGAGCCTGAGGGATGCTGAAAGGAAGAGAGTTGCTAATACGTTTCGGGAGAAAACTTCTGATACTTTTACTTTTCCACTATCTGTTGAATGTTGAGATAAATTTTTCCTAATACTATTAGAGCTCATGCCCTAAGCCTAAGATTGGAGGAGTTACACAGAAAATCTGCTTCATTCAGCAACATTAAGTGAGTAGTTATAAGTTTTTTGAACGATCTGATTTGGCCCGCAATGTAGTAGAAAGCAGCACACCGCTTTTTCCATTTCATGTTTTTTTAACTTCAATTATTTATATTTGCTCCTTCTAAAAGCGCCCTCGTACTCCCTAGCCCGTTCCCAACCTTCACGTGTAACTGCATTTTTAATTGCGGTTAAAAGCACGAATTAAAAGTTATTTGAAAATTTTTTTTCAATAAAAAAAAACTTTTACAACATATATAGTGTGTGTGCAAAAAATAATCTATAATGGTTTTAACTGATTTTGCGATCATTAAATGATAACCAGTGGCGCAGCCACAAGTGTTTCTAGGAGGGGTTTTCAAAATCGAAAATTGTTTCTTTCTTTCCCATTCATTTACAATGCGTAATTATTCAATATCAAAAAATTTCTACAGATTAGTAATTATTCATTCAAAGTAACTGCTTAAAAACAATTAATAACTCGTATTGATATCACTACGAAACGAAGAAAGTGGGAAAAAGCACAGTATATTTATCATTAGTTTTACTGAGGGACTATGATACTCTGTAGAGCTTTATTGACACCATTTTAGCTATCTTATACCAGGGGGAACGTGGGTTGCTCATCATGAAATACAACTTTTATATTTAAGAATTCAAAAGTAATTTCTGACTGCTTCCCGATCATTAAAAGCAGTAGGATATTTTGTTGAAACCTATTTCGCTTGGAAAAGCTCAAATACTCTGCTTTATTCCCTTGATTTTAACGGAGAAAATGAATGTGCTTGTGTTCTGGGAGGGGTTTTAACCCCAAAACCCCTCCCGTGACTGCGCCACTAGCTAACCCTGTGTATGAGGCCATTGTAATACCTCTATAGGTAAGATTTGTCAATGGCGCTTACCTAGGGAAGATCGTGGCGCAGACTGCGCCACTGAATTTTTTAGGGGGTTTTAAGGGGTATTTTTCTTTTTTTCGGGGGGGGGGGCACCCGAGTTGGGGTGTTCTTAGTGATATTGTGGGAGGGGAGGATGCGCTCTTGCTCTTGAGAGAGATAAATTTTCACTTGTGAGACCCCTGTCTTACAAGTGAAAATTTATACCATTGAAGAGTTTTCAATTTAATTTTAGAAAACTAGGAGCTCCGCTCCTTGCTCACTGACGCCTATCAAACTAAAGATTCCTGCGCAATTTTTTTTTTGGATCGCGAAGATTCAAAATGTTTTTTTAGGAAGAATCATGTTAAAATAATTTCTACAATTTGAACAAAATGAAAATTCCGTTCCTTCACCTCCGTAAAAAAAATAAATAAATAAGTAACGAGCTCAATTTATTTCGAACAATACTAAAATACCGCTTCCTCATGAAGAAAAAATAACTTGATGAAAATATGTTTAGCAAAATTATTAAATCTCCTGGCGGCGAGCCCGAATATATTCGGAAATACTTTTATATTAAAAGCGGCAGGCTACGAATATGTTCGGAAACTTTTTCGTACTGAAAACGGCAAGCTACGAATATATTCGTAGCGGCATTTTTCGCTTCCCCCTTCGGTCACTCTAGCGTGTAATAGGAGGTGTGGTAGACTCTTCTTCAATTTGAATGAGAGGCGTGTTGCTGTCTGGCGTTGACGGGACCCACCGTGACCCAATATAGCTCCTCTCAAAATATCACTACAATGAATGGCGCTTTTAAGTACTTTTAACGTTATTTTGTTACTTCATTTGAAACATACGCGCGTGTGTTTAAATACAACGTCATTTAATTAGGAAAATAGGCATCATAAAACTTGAATGTGTATTAAAGGGGTGGGGGGAGGGGGAGAGGACTATATGTACATACACAATTATAAAATTTCAGGTGACCGGTCCTTCCGTCATACATAATATTTTCTCAGTTTCTCTCTTTTAACCGAAGTTTTGGGGGTAACTGGTCTTGCCTATGTATCATTTTGCGATATACAACTTAAATTTTCAATCTAAACGTAGATTCAAATTCTATAACTAGTAGTTCTGAAATAATAACAATATTAATAATAATGAGAAACTAAAACTGGAAACTAAACAGAGGAAAAACAAAAGCCTTATCTATAAGTATACGAAAAATACATATCTTCTGTATGTAATGAAAACATCATGTAGTTAAAGATTTAAACGAATTTTTCTTGATCATTTTAGAATGATTTCTGAACCTAATTGGTAACTAAACGACTAATTATTTCTTTTCGATGCGAGCCAGCCTATTTTTTTCACCAGCATGGGTCAGACGTAAGAAAATGATGTTTAGAAAAAAATCAAAAATGTTACTAACTCAAAAATCGAAATTTTTACGAGGGGCGTATATTACTTCACATGTCAAGTATCACAATTTTAAAGACAAAACAGAGAGCTAAAAATGAGCTGGAACTCGTTTCTGTTAAAGTAATATTTTCCTAATCAATGATTGAAGTGAGGGCGTTTGAAAAATTCTGCGTTTTGTATAAAATAAAATTATAATTTTATTTTATATTTCAATCTATGTTTTTCGAATTTCTATTTATTAATGAAAAAGAACACTGTTGAATCGTAAAACGTTACAACGTATTATATTAGCATCAAGAAATAAATTATTTATATGCAGCAAGGAATGAGCGAGAGTAATAATAAAATATTTAAAACCATACAGCATCCAACATTCATTTGAATTAAGATATTGTTTGAAAACAAGTCCTCCTTTATAAAGTGGTAAGAATTCATCGACAGCTACATCTTTTTCGGGTACATATACAAATTTAAATTTATTGTTAATATATTCATACACTTCATACATTTTTTTAAGTCCTGGCTGGGGATGATTTCTTAAATCAATGGTAATTGTCCGTGAAATGAAAAAAAAAAAATCATAATCACACTGAACCGTCTTTCAGACATAACTTTTCCAAAAAAGGGAGTTTTTATCATTTGTTTTCGTGTCAATACCATTTTTGTAATGGCTGTCGCATGATGTCTTGTGATAATGCTAGAAACACTCTCAATCGAGTCGGTTTCCTTCCAGTTCTGTACTCTAGAACGCATTATTCGCAGTTCATTATTTTCAATGAAGACCCGTGCATATCGATTCGTTTCGGTTGATATATAGTTGATAATGTCGTCATCCAAAAATTCGCAAAGAAATTCAATTTGTGAAGAATGATGCAGCAATATTTTAATCCCCGGATTTCCAGTGTATGGGAAGCGTGGTGGAGGGGGAGTCAAATCTTGGCTGTCTAATCTGACCTAGTCTCTTGCGTCATTTAGTGATGTATCTTCCTCCGTTTCACTATCAGAGAGCGATCCAGAAGACGATGAATCTGAATATTCATTATCTGAACATTCGTCCGAATCCGTTTCTTCAAAAGGAACGCAGCAGAGTTGTTTGCTCAAATCAGCAGAGTGGAATATTATGAGCAGTGTATTCCACTAATAAAGTGCAACTAAGAAGCACTTAGTCTTGAAAAAGACTTTTTTTTTTTGAAAAAATATCGAAAGGTATCTCAGAAGAAAGGGCAGAAAAAAACTTAGTTCACCGTGATAATCAGTGAATGAAATGGAATCTTGCCTCCTCTCTTAAATGTATAGTTTGTTATCTGTAAATGTTTCTACAATACATGACAAAAGTAGATGCATAACCTAATCCATCAATAGTAATTTATCAGCACTCAAGTTGTAAACCTAAACCACATACGCATTTTCTATTGAACTGATCACAATGCCCCGTTTCCCGTCAGTTTCTTTCCTTTATTCTGGTGCATTTAAAAGAATCACAAGGACCTGCTCTGTCACTTATTGATTTGCTTACATGAAGTTGAGACTGATCAACTTTTGCTAAGCATCCATTTCATTGCAGCAGAAGCATTCATTTAAATTTGAAATGGTCTAACTAAAGTATTGAATGAAGACATCCTATGTGTAGAAAAAAGGCATGCTTGGAAGAAACCATACTTTGAAAACAAAATCAAACAATTATCCCTTATCTGTCATTGAACCGATGTTTGATTATAAAGCACTAAAATTTTCATACGCATTATTCGATCTCTGGCTTTGATTATCAAAAATATTCATAAAAGCGAGCATTGCAAAACATGCACTTAAAGAAACATACATATGAAAAATGGCTATAAAATAAAATGAAAATACTTATCATTAAGCAATAATTTTAATCTTAGCATTATTTATTACTTAAGTATTCATAATTATATTTAAATATGAACGATAAGAGATTTTGAGATAATATTTCAATAACAATTTTAAATGCTCGACTTAGATCAAAAATGACAAAACATCAAAAAAAAAAAAAAAAAAATCATAAAAAATTAATAGTTTAACTTTCTGAAATGCAAATAAATTAATTACATATAATAAAAAAGTAGCTTGGATTTAAAGAAAAAACATATCCTAAACGAAGGGAGGACTTAAGCTTCAAAACGTACTCAAAAAAAGAAAAAGGATCTAAAAATAAAAAATATCTAAGTGAGGCCATTGAAAAATGAAAAAAAAAAACACAGTAATTTTGTGTTCGACCTATGTTCTTTTTAGCCCATACGGTTTATTATCCAAGAGCTTTGGATCACACACAAAAGCGTTTTTAACGTATAATTCTTAAAGCATTTTTATTAAAAGTGCACTGCTGGCTGCTTTCGTTTGAGAACATAAGCTGTTTCTTCAAAATCAAGTTCGACTTTTCATTCCAATTTTGAGCAGCTGGAAATAGCCGCTCAAATCAACTATAATTAGTGCCAAAGGCGTTAGAAGAATGAAATATTTAAAAAGTAGGATTTCTAACGACTGGTGAAAAACATATAACATCATTAAATCGAATAAAAACTGACATTAAATCATAATCACCCTCTGATATTCTTATATTCAAACTAGCGTTTACATTATGTTAGATTTATCACAATTGTGCCATTCCGCAGCTGCCTTTTTATCCATAATATATATTTTTTAATTTACTTGCAGAGCCCGATCATTCTGATAGTGGGCATTGGGCTCATTTGTATTTCCGGGCCCCCTAAGGCCCGACTAAGATTTTTAAAGGCACTGGGCATGAAATTCATTCTGCTCCCCCCCCCCCGCCTTCCTATATTTCAGCTAATTCTGAAGCGATAAAATATTTCGATACTTGCGTATTAACACAAATAGATCAATTTTTTAAGGGGAATTTTTATCAACAAATAGAGATTTTTTCCCCGTCTTGGTATTTGCGAAAATATCAATGATAACATTGTACTCTAGATTCTGAGTGAAATCATTATTTATTTTTATTTAGCATGATAAATTAAGGATATTTTGCTACACTCCCCTGATATGTAAGAGAAGGGACCTGTGCCCCGCATGCCCCTGCAGTAAGCAGGCTCTGTTTACTTGATTAAAGTATAGGCTCTTTTGAATGCCGAAACGCATGTCTGCTGCTCTTATTACTATTTTTTCATTTTTAACATCACTTGTCGCATTATTATTTCACTTATCGCACGAATGAAAACATTTTATTTATAATGTGATGGTTTTTGTTTTCTGTAATTTAGTTTTTTTTTCGAGTGAAAACTAACATGAATATTTTCCAAAAACCTCTATACTCACACAATTTTTTAGGCCAATTTTCTGATCATTTTGAAGATACTAGTGAAATGTATGGAACAAAGTTAAAAGAGTGCCGGTATTAGGGTAAGAGCATTATCCAAGACAGGACAGTATAAAAAGACATTTCTGATCTTTTCAAAGAGACTATTAGACGAAAGGTTACTCAAAACAGTCAAACATTGGAAACTTTCTGAATGGAACAAAAAAAAACTTGATTTATTAAAAATAACTATTGAATATTATTCTTTTGTCAACTGTTTAAGGTATTTCAGAGAAGTTAGTCATCAAATGTTTTCAATTTAAGCCAGTTTAAGTCTAGTTAAAGATATTAAAGCTAAAAAAAAAGTCACTTATATCGTATAAATAAACCTAATGGGCATAAATTAAAGTCATATTTGTTTTCAATACATAAATATATGTACGATCAGTTCAATAAAATGTTGCGTCAAAATATGTGTTCCCTTGTCTCATTATTTAGGAGATATACATTCTACTTTAGAAGAAAAACGAACTATCCTTATGCTTTCGACAGGGCCGATCCTAGGGTGTCGGCCGCCCGTGTGCAAAGACCTAATGTGCCGCCCCTCAAGAGTAATTTGCATATTTTGACTAATCTTTAACGTCTATATAAATCTTTCTTTAAATTTCTATGCCAAGTTCGAATTGAAAAAAGGGGGGGGGGGAACAGAAGAATGATCTTTTTAAAAGGAAGAAATTTTTTATAGTAAGAAACTCCTTAGGTACAATTTATATCTTTGAAGAAAGTAATAGATACCAAAATTTACTAGTCGTAAAAACACATTTCATGGTCTTTCTTCGGTGACATCAGAGAAGGGACGGAGGAAGGGGGAGGTGTCAGGGGTTCAGGGGAGCTCCAAGAAAATTATTGAAATTGGCGTATGAAAAATATTTTTAGTTAATCTTTAGTTGTGTTTGGTTGCATGAACAAAAGAGTCAAGTATATTCAAGGTGCATGGAGAAATTTTCGAAATTGACGTCAAGTATCGCAATTTTAGGAAATTTTTCGAGGCTTTAGGTGAAAGTAATGTTGCAGTTCTTTCCTAAAATTCTTTCAAAATTGAAATCAATTTGAAGCTATTTTTTAAGACCGTAGCTTAGGAAGGATCGGTGTCCTTCCCGAAAAATCTCCGAAACTGAAATTTTAAACCCGCAATTTTGGGTTACCTTTGTTGACGTTGCAAGAGGGAGGGAGATTCAATAGTCTCCCCATCGAAAGATTTCGAAATATAAGTTTAAAACGCAAATTTAGGTCGTCTTTGGTGACCGCAGGGGATCTGGCGGCTATCCTCCGGTAATTCCTCGGCACTATTTTTTCAAAAACCCGTTTTTCGCTAGATTTGAAAACAATAGGGGAAACGTGAAAGTATTCCGAACCAAAATATGTTTCGAAACTGAAATCCATTATAGGCTATTTTTGGGAAGGAAGGGTTTTGGAGCTCTTAAGCGGATGTTTCTAAAATCTCAATTTTATATTATCTTTGGTGATGTTAACAAAGCTGGGAAGTTTCTACGTATCTTTCGGATATTTTTCAACATTAATATCTGAAAAATATAACTTAACTATAGACTTTAGTTCACCTCACCTCGACGATTGATGGATATGCCCTAGCGCCGTGAAAAGTTACATAAGCCTAGCAGTTCTCCTCCGGAATTCTTTAGAAATATAAGTCCCAAAATCTTATTTTAAGCATTGTTTGATAACGATGGGACTAAGAGCGGGCGGGGGTTACGTGTGCCCTCACGAACTGTGTTTTTGAAACTGAAGGCAATTTCAGGCTAGTTTAGGCAGGAAGCTGTGGCTCCACGGAACCGTCTAAAAACGAAATTTTCAGGTATAGTGATTGCGTTGGAGAAAAAGGGGATTCGGGGTCTTTCCCTAAAAGTTCTTCAAACTGATGTTTGAAAAACGCAATTTTAGTTTGTTTTTCAATACGTTAAGTGAGAGGAGGTGGAATTAGGGGCTTCTCTAAAGACGCTAATTGAGACTGTCTTTGGTAGTAATGTTTGCGAATGGATTTCGGGGTCCTCCACTACAAAAATTTCGAAAAATGCCTAAGCTGTCGTCTGAAAACGCGTTTTGGATTTTGGAGCCAACATTTTAAGCTATGTTTGATTAAGTTAAGGTGGAAGAGGTGAATCAGAGACTTAATTGGGTCCTTAAGATCGATGATTCAACCAGCGAAATTTTCCGAAAGTAAAGTCCTAGAAACGCAATTTTAAGCCTTCTTTAGTTTCGTCAAGGAGGTCATGGCATCCTTTTGGATCTTCGTTTTGAAGCTACATTTAAATTTGGGGGCCGTGGTAGCCTGATCGGTAGGGCATTGGACTCGGGGCCGGAGGGGCTCGGGTTCGATCCCCGCTGGTCGAAGACCCACCGTCGTCATTAAAGGGGACTGGGCGACGTTAAATATGCTCGTGGTCTCAATGTCCTCCAAGTGAAACGATACCTCTGGGGGTGCTAGTACCAGGTAGCTATTAGCTCTTGGACTAGTTCTAAATTCTCATTAACTGTTCGATCCGGTGATGGTGCTGCCATCTATCGGTATATAAAATAATGGAGGCAAGGCACTAGTATGCAGACCTCGACATAAATACAGTTGAAGTCAGTTGTGACTCTTGAATAGAATAGAAATAGAATTTAAATTTGCCTCCCGGGCACGGGCCCTGTCCTCCTACCTGATCTGAAACCGGGCAGTTCATTCAAGATTTTAATCAGAAAAATTGTCGTAAAGGGGGAGAAGTACAACATTTTAGTTCGTCATTCATATATGTTACTCTCAAGGGAGTCGCAATTTTCCACTTTCTCTCCACGCATCCACGATTGTTCAACACAGAGTTTGTTACATAGTTTGTTGTTTGAAATGCTTGCGGGAGTATCTAATCAGTATAGCTTTTTATATGTCTTCATTGTTAAGTCTATAAAAGCTTGGGGGGTAAACATTAGTGGCCGCCCTCGGTGCTCCTTTTAGACGGCACCATTTCATGCTTCAGAAGGGGTCCTTTCCCCTCCCTCCCCTGTATTCATGCCTGATTACCGGTTCTGTCACAAACTTTGCAACCAAATGAAGCATGTGTGTCAAGAGTAGATATTAATGGACAATGAACCAACACAATGTTCCCTAACATTCTATTTTTCTTAAACTATGCTTCGGGAAATGGACACATACTTTGACAATTGAACATTTAAAAATTAGCATATTTATTCTACTTATTATAAGCTATTTTGTGAGAAATTCTTGAGGAATTTTGCTTGATTATAAGAACTATATGATGCGGCCTGCGGCCGCCCCTAGCTTTGGCCGCCCTTGTGCGGCGCACACTCTGCACACCTGCTAGGATCGGCCCTGGCTTTCGAATAAGATCCATATTATGTCCCCTTTTTTGTTGAACTAACAGGTTTTAAGTTGCAACTAGGCAGGAAACTACATTCCACAGAATCTCTTTTGTACTAGCTTTGATGAGCAGGTAGGCTGTCGCTCAATGTCACGCGTCCCTAATGAAGCAGAAGGAACTCCCCACCCACTGCGGATTACGAGGGGGGTAAAATTCGTTTGAGAAAAGACTGACTCTTTATGGGTCCACCTGGTATTTCGGTGGTGACACGAATCAGAAATTCTAGAAAAACATGGCCGCCGCTTGGAAGGTTAATAAGCTATTTAAAAAAACCTTCTAAAGCCGTATCGCATGAATCTTTCGGGGTGCTTGATATCAGATGCATTAGATTTGTCGTTGCAAGCTTCGACGTTATCATTTCTTTAGAATCCTTGCAAAAATGTAAATGGAGAGCACCCTATGCTTTTTTACACTAAAGTTAATTGGTTGGTCAATTATTTTATTCCTATTCCTGTTATTTTAAGCTAATTTATGTATCCTCTCGCTGTTGAATATATACCTTACATCATGGGCGTCGCGGCCGGAGGGGTCCAAGGGGTCCGGACCCCCCAATATTTGAGGACCGGACCCCCTCAATATTTGAAAATCGGACCCCCTCGATAATTGTCAAGATGAAATTCATTATTTTGGGGAAATTATTTTTGCTTTGAAGACTTTAAACAGTTGCATAATACATAATTTACCATGTTTAATTCATATCAAATAAAACGAAATGAACATCGAAAAAAAATGAACTAAAAAAAAAATAGGTGATGTGTACAGTGAACGGAAAGTCGGAAAGTGAACTCCATTGACAAACCATTGCTATGCTCTCTGCGCACACTAGCTTCAGTGGAGGATGCCAGAAAGGGGACACCTTCTCCTGAGTGCAATGTCAACCATCCATAGTCGAGTCTCCAGCGTATATGGACACCGCCGCCCCCCCCCTTCTTTTTTTACGACTCTCGTGCTAATAAGTCAACAGAAGTCAGACGGGGATCTGAGTTTCTGCCCCTTTCTTTCTTATCTCGTTTCTCGGCGCTTCCAGGTTTCTGTTTCGAATTTTGCAGTGTTTGTTTCGCCGCTTCGATTCAATTTATAGCGACCCCTATGTTACCCAAACGAAATGAGACACCAGACCTCTTTGGCGGTTTTTTGCAGCTGGCAACAACACCCTGGCCAAAGGATGCACAAAAATTTAGAAGACCACTTAGCTGGTCAAAGGTTAAGTTTGGGGTAGAAAGGGAAAGGAGACGTGTCATGTGTTTGACATTATTCAACACGTGGCTTCAAAGTACCTTACCGAAGCGCGGTTTCTCAAATGTGTTTGTGGCATCTCAAATTTGACCAAAAAAGCGTTACGTTACAGAAAAAAAAGAGGATGAGTCTAAAAATTAACGTGCAATTTCAAAAGCAAATCGTAAGCCAGCATAACGTTGGATACTGTGATGTCACTTCCGATAGACCACCAAAAAAATAAGCGCAAGATGATCAGAAAAAAAAAGACAAAAATAAAAGGACATTCCGACAAAAATAAAGATAATTTCATGTGGTCTTTTGGTCTCCTTGAGAGGAGGTGACCTGAAGAGCACTCCGATTTTGGTAAAAATACTTTTTGTTACATATTCGATTGCGGCTATGGAGAGGTGGCTTGAAACGGGAAAATGTAGCAAACCTTCTACATCAAATGAAACTGAGCAATTTTTAACAACTGAATCATCATCAACATCCACGGAACCATCTTCAAAAATCAAAAGACCGTGATAGGTAAGTATCATTCTGTTTAGTGTGTAATACATGCAGAGGCTCCCCGATTTTATACTATTCAGATGGGGTTACTTCTCGATTTTCCGAATGAAATTCCTAATTACCCACATCACTACATCTAATGAGAATATCTTTTTAATGCAATATTTCGCAAAAAACTACTCGAAATTTGAAGACTCGTCAGACAAAATTTTCTGGGAAAGGAAAGTTTATGAAAGTTCAGTGACCTCTTATCGAGCAGCCCCTGAATGCCTGCTAATAAGGTATGCTTTACCGTCAATATTTTGACATTATGAGTCCTATCGGAGCTATTGCGTTCAACTTTCTCTTTTTTTTTTTTGAAATGTCTCAACTTTTATAAATTTTAATGGAATAAATAATACTCCTTTTAATTATTAAAGCTTAACAGAAAATTATCCATTAATAATCCTGCTTTACTGAACAAATTTTATTGAAATAACCCATTTTAAAACTTATAGTCACGTGTCAGAAAAAAGCAGTTCATTTCTCTATCTCTTTCCCATCGTCCGCTGATCAGAATTCAATTCATTCAGAATTCAATTATACACCAAATGCTGTTAGTTCTCTGTGTAGGCCAGTACTTAATCTGTGAGGTGTGCCTCTCAAGGCAGGCCTGTCACTTAAAGAGGATCAGGAGGGGCACTTTCCCTGCTGACTTTGAGAAATCAGAAATTAATGTATTTACATGGGCATGGTTTTTGCTGTTTTTTGGTTTCATATGCATTGAGTGTATGGATGATTCAACAAAAAAGCGAAATTTTGGTGCATTTGTTACAAAAAACCTGAAAAAAAATTAAGAAAAAACTTTAAAAGGTAGCATTATTAAAATATGATATTATGAGAGCTTAATTATTTGTGTCTTATTTTATTTTTGTAGTTGTGTTTTTCGTAGGTTCGTGAGTGTCATAACGTTGAATTATATACTTTAATATTTTAATTAAAAGACATCAAATTAAACTTCTTCGAATCCAACTTGTGCCAAAAACTTAGAGCTGCAGGGTTTATCACTATGTAATACAAAAATTTAATTATACAGTTGTCGCGGCTTATATGAGTCACATTTTGTTCTAAATAGCTTTGATTCCATAAAGCGACTGATTCAATAAAGCTGGATTTCGTTTTTGATGATTTCCTTTATTAAGAACGGTTAATTCAATTGTCCACTGTTTCAAAATGTTGAAAATTTTGTGCGGCTACTCTTGGTGTGCCGCCCTTCGTCGTGTGAAGTTGAAAGAAGCTTCAGTGCGCTGAGAAAGCTGAAATTGTATCTAAGGTCGACTATGACACAAAAGCGGTTGAATCATGTTGCTTTATGCTAAGTTCACAAAAACATCTTGGACGAAATTGATCACAAAAAAAATAGCACGGATATTCGTATCCCATGTGCAGTCTAGAAAAAATGTATTTGTTAGTATTTAACTATTTTTCTTATTGTGTAATTATATAAATCAAGATGTACCCGTTTAATAGTATCGTATTAAATTTAAACCCATTATTTATATATATATATATATATATATATATATATATATATATACACGAATTTTTCTTAATGCAATTTGAAAATGACAGAGTCAGAATGGTCCCCCTCAATAAATTTCAGCTGACGACGCCAATGCCTTACATCAAAATATTATTTTTTACTCTTTAGTTCATTCTTGTACGAGAGCGTGTTTATTAGTTTTTTAAACTAATATTCTGTTGTTATTTTACTTAGCGATTTGTTGGAATCATTCTTTTTAATGCATAGAAAAAAGAAAGATACTTAAGCCGGGCCGACGAGAGGCCATGCCAGCCTAGTCGAAAACTAGGGACCCGGCCCTTGAGGGGGGGGGGGGTTGGAATCACAGTAGTATAAATCCTATTAGTTTTATGGGGGAAATGACAAAGGGCCCTTGGCTCTCGGGGCTAATGTATTTAAGGCTGGACGGGATGAAATCTGACTTTTTTTTTAACCTATGTCTCTCTTGCACGTGCGTCACCTCTCCGGATATTTCCTAGCATCGCGCCGTTTCTGTACTGTTTAAAATCTAAAAAATCGTCATCCAACAGTAAATCTTGGGAGGGAGGGGGGCATAATGAAGCGCTTAACGGCTTAACTCAACGTATGCTTATTAACTGACACCCTAAATTTGGTTCGACGAGTCAGAGGAGGGAAGGGAAAGATTCTCATTGTATCCAATATCTCTTAATGAACTCCTTATGAACTTCATCTTGGAAAGAGAGAAAAACATATTGGGACGCTTTAAGAACTTTATCTTCTCAAACCTCTTCTTCGTGAGAATTTGGTTTTAGGACACAGCATATGTTGCTGTACTCCGTAAGGAAGAGGTTCTGCACAAGCGAATTCTTGAGTGTCTAACTTAAATTGTATGTTGTATTTACTCTTCTGATTGTTAGTTGTTACACAACGAAGTCGTGCCGGCATCAAAAAATGTCGAGTAATATTAGTACTGGAATAATAGGCTCAAAATCGGATTCTGGATGTGCTAAACGCAAACGGAAGCAACAAAACACTGCTTTAGTGGAATCGCAAAAAGGAGCCCTGCTGAAGCATTTTAAACCAGCGCCAAAAAAATCAACTGATGCAAGGGTAAGAATTTTCAAACTGTCGAAATAATTGATTTTCTAATAATTTACGAGTTAAGTTTTAATTTGCGTTGGTTTAATTCTTGCGTAATGGCATGTTTTCCGTGCTTTTGACTTGTTTTCAGTTCTTATATATTTGTATAATAACTAATAAAATATAAGTGATGACCTAGCTGACTATAAATTTGAATCATCCTTCGTGTTTCAAAAATATGATGTTTGGCTTGTTGAAACATGATTTGTACGCCATAACGAAATTTAATACAGCATTTTGGAGTTTTGTGTTATAATGCTCTATCAAGCAAATCTATGTTTCCGCATGCTGCCAAAACTTGGTTTCGGCATCCAAAATTTATTTCATGTATATTTTTTTTTACTTTATTGGCTTTATTTTTGTTGAAATCAGGCAATGTACTTTATTTTTATTTATTTATTTTTTAAGGACTATTTCTTAATTTACAATGTTTGTCATAATCCTGCGGTTTTGCTTCCGGTTTTGAATTGTTGACAGAAACAATGAAACATAATAGTAATTATAAATTAAAAATACTTCCACTTATTAATTGTTGTCATAAACAACGAAAAAAAATGAATAAATGAATAGACAATAAATTTAACAAATGAGTTTCAAGGCTGAACGTAAGCAATCATGTGCGAGTATATGTGTTTCTTTTTTTTCACTGTAATTGAACAAAATTCATTTTAAATTCAAGCACACAAACCCCAGCAATACTGAAAAAAAATTAATGAAAAAAAAAGTTATTCTTTTTTTATGCGCAATACATTTATTATATTAAAATGAAAGTCCATACAATGTTTTTTTTTTCCTGAAGGATAGGTAACAGGAAAATATGTTTTAACTTTCAAAAACTTTTACCTCAAATAAATTTTAAAACGAAAAAACTTTAAAATAAAAAATAATAAATGTTTTTTAATTCTAAAGACTATTTCAATAAGCTTGGATCGTACTAAAAAGCATGAAATAAACGAAGTATAAGGTTTTTTGGATTTTATCATTTAAAATTAAAAGTTTGAGTGAAGAAATAGAGGTGGTATAGTAAAAATTATTCGTACAGAGCTGTATACCGCCTATTTATTTGCTCAAATTTTTAATTTTAATTTTATTGGATGTTTTATAATTAACATAAGCATTCATACTTTTTGATCAACTTCAATTTTTGGGTGTAGCAATCAAGAAATCATATATTTAGTTCAATTCATACTTTTTAGTACTATCCAAGCTTACAGAAATAGTCTTTAGAATTAAAAAACATTTTTTATATTTTTTACTATTTTTAACACAGATATGGTTTTTAAATTATGCACATCAATTTTAAGATTAGTTATTGTTTTTAACTAGACGGGTGAAAACTTATTTTTAAGTTATATATGTACGAATAGGGTTCATATATGGGACAAGAGGAAGGGAGAGAGAGAGAGATGTTCTTCTCCTCCCCCGTCCCCGAAAAAATATCCGATGATATTCCTTTTCAAGCATTAAGAGAACAAATTTAGCTTAACAACAAATTAGTAAAATTCTCAAGCAAACTACCATGTAAAAGGTCTACTGGCAAAATCTTTCTTTCTTTTTTTTTTTTAAATTTCTTCATGATTGGCTCGTTTTACGGCCATCTTCATGATCATTCCTACTTTGTTTCATAATCAATGATGAAAGCCTCATAAACACACCGGATAGCGATAATTTATAATTGTCTTACTTGAATTTTGCCATTTATTTTTTCATTCTCGTATGCATGGTTATTGGTTTGCTGTTTCTTGGAATTTAGTTTATGGTACAGTCAAGTGCCCATACTTGAGACTGTGGGGGTCCGTAACTTGGAACATTTTGCCGAAATTTGATTGAAGGGCTGGTAAACCTATCATTATTCTATATGTAAGAAATAAATGGTGCTATCTTTTGAGACTATGTGAGTTAAACCTTGATGCATCAGCGTTATGAGAGTTTAATTATTTTGAAAATGTCTACGAAGTATGCGATTTTTAAGTATGTTAATTTACTTTGGTTACCTACGCTAACTGAGCAGCATATGTTTGCATTTTTTTTCACTCTTCATCTCGGGTATGTATTAGTGCCATACTTTGAACAAATTCATTTCCACTTAACTAATTCAGTTAAACCTATTTACACAAAAATTTGAGAAATTGTAAATACGCTCAAATTTGGAACACTTTTCTAAGTTCGAAAACTTAGGCATAAGAAGTGCTTAAGAGGAATATTGTGGAAATAAATTGCGTAGTTGTAATAAGGAAAAATATAGGTTTTCATCAAGCACATTTCTCATAAAATGTATATGCCGAATAAAATTTGATTGTTTCTGTACATTCTACTGAAATTTTAGAAAGAGGTTATTTAAATGAGGGCTTGCTGCCTTAAGGGCATAACCATGAGCAAATATAAGAAATGACGCATACATTAATTGAAGTAGGAAAATCTGATGAGTGCACTACATAACTTCACTCCTATTAAATATTTGGTGTCTTTTTAACAACTCAAAAAGTCAGAAGAGGAACTCGTATTCGAAGTAATACTTGGCAATAAATTCATGCTGCCGTGGGAAGGTAAAGGGCAGCATTTGCAGAAATGAGATTTTGAGATGCTTATGAAAAAAACTCCATTCGGGTTCAATACTAACCAAAGGAAAATGTTGGAATTTGACGTTTTTTCAAGCTTTATTTTCAGCGGAAAGCAAATAAGCACGTTTGTACAATAAAGCTAACATACAATAGGTGACAAAAATGCAAAAGGAAAAAAAATTTAAATTTTGCAGACACTCTCCTTTTTCATCTCACGGCAGAGTACTTTTTGATAGTTATAAGATAAGTTAAATATAGTTCGGCACTTTCAAATTCAAAGAATTTTGATTTCTTTGTTTGCTTCAGGTATTTAAAATTGGAAGGAAACCTCTGTATTGTTTTGTAAGAAAATTTGTTCAAAAAAACCACAGTACTAATAAATATTGCAAATAAAGCGCCGAGTTTCCAAAACTTTTCAATAATGACTTCATTTTTCAAGTGAAATGGAAAAATTAATGAGTTAGTAAAATATAATAATATTTTCAGCGAAAGAAAAAAAGAATAGTTTTTTTTTATAATAGAGTTTTGAAAATTTTCGGAGGAGTTTGAACCCCAAAAAATCCACTCCTTAACACAGCCCTGATTTGGGTTCACCAATTACTTTTATGCTTCCAAATGTAGAGGGGAAGGGGAACGCTGAAACATTGCGTTCAAAAGAATTAAAAAGGCTGTGGAGACAATTAATACTTTCAAGGGACAAGTCCACATTCTGAAATCTCTGAAAGTTTACAAGACTATGTTATGTTTAACTAATGTTATTTTTTCTTTCCTTAGTTGTAAAAAAAACTTCTTTAAAATAATAATTGATGTCCAAAGCTATATTGCTGCATACAAAGAAAATTTAATGTGTCCCAAGTTAGTGAGAAGGATCCGTAACTTAGAGCGGGCAGTGAACATTTTTTTTTTTCATTTTATTTTTTAAAGAGCATATCTACACATATATACCTTGTTTTGAGATAAAGCAATAAAAGGCTCTTCCTAAAAATAGAATTCTTCGCTCAAATGCAAAACATATGCTTAATATGCTACTAAAAGTAAAAGTTCAAAACTGTCCTAAGTATGGGCACTTGACTATAGTACATGAAAAAACAAAGAAATGAGAATGTTTTCAATCAATTATAAAAGTATAGTTTTCTGAACATTCCTTTTTTCACGTTGTGTTAAAATTAGAAACGGGAACGGTCAAGAAAAAAACCGGAATTTTTTTTTTTTTTTTTTTTCAAGGGAGTTTATTTACACTCCAGAAAAATTTGAAAATTTTAATATTTCTGACAAGAAATAATCTATTCATAAATTTACAATGCTTGTATTCCAATGCTTTATTCGTTTTATTTATTTTTTTTAAAATTAGTATCCCACATGAGAACACTAACTTTATTAATGCAAGCTGTAAGATGATTTAGTTTTGCTGCTTTTCTCACAAAAACTATTATGTATACACAAGACAAAATTAGTATATCAATATTATTAATTAGTGGAAATGTTTGATTAAACGTTTTAATCCACTTTTATGTAATAATATTTACACACATATATAAATGAACATATTCTCTGGAATTTAAAAAAATCAACTTTCTGGAATTTGAGCGGAAACTTCTTAAAATTTAAAACATATTTACCTGTTATCTACTCTTATTAAAAAAAAAGATACATGTTTTCTATTTAATATAAATAAATTTATTGTGTATAAAAAGAATAGCTTATATTTACCCCCCCCCCCCCTTTTTTTTTTTCAATAGTGATTTCTTGTATCTACGAATTTAAAATCAATTTTGAACAGATATAGTGAAAGAAAAAGCTTTTAAAAACGCCTACAAATAAATGCTTCCTTAAGGTAACTATAATAAGATGACTGCTCATTGATAACTATGCATTTAATATTTTATCATTTTATCAGAAACTTTTTTAATCATTTGTTCTGAATTTAGGTCTACACTTTAAAATGGTTCTTAAAAGAGGAAAAAACCTTGGTTTTCTTTTTGTATGTTTTCCCTCTCATTTTTAATCATGCTAAAGAGATCTAGCATGAAACGAATTAATTTTCTATTGATCACGAGTTTAATTCTTTGATATATTTAATTACTAAAATTTTATAAATTCTAGTTCTAAAACTACAAAATAAGTATTAGAAGCTAATTTATAGTGTTCACTCGCATATAAGACGAAAGATAGAAATAGTGAAGGGAAAATAAAACAGAAATTTTGGGCAAAAAAAAATATTTTCATGCTTTTTTTTAAAAGCTTATTTTTACTCGAAAAAAATTGAAAAATTCTGAATTTCTTGCACAAACTACTAACTTTGATGTTGCAGGATGTACTGAACTTTAATGTATTCTGCTCATTAAGAAAGCATTCTCCCCTATTTTCTTAAATTAGGTTGATCTTGAACAAGAAACGCTATTTAGTAGGGACTCTATAGAAATAACTTTAACTGAAGGAAGTGATGAAACACTTGTTCCTTTTGACAGTGCGGAAAATCCACAATTTAATCATGAGTTATCCAATCTAATTCAACATGATGCCTCTGATGTTATACAAGATAAAGAAGATGATGTATCTGGGACTTTTGATAGCCTTAGTTGTAATTCCATGGAAAGAACTAAACCCGAAGAAAGTGATGAAACACTCGTTCCTCTTGAAAGTCCTGCAAATCTAAAAGTTAATCAGGAATTATTAAATCAAATTCAACATGATGCCTCTGATGCTTCAAACGATAAAGAAGATGATGTATCTTGGACTTATTGTGCTGGTCAGTTGGCTCACTTATCAGGTTTTCTGGATGATTGCAGGAATTTACACCGGAAAATAGTGTCACATGAAGCTGTTAATCCAACTTCTCTTCTAATAGAAATTATTGACCTATCAAAAAATATCAATGAAATCAGCACTCATTTACTAAAAAGCAGTCATAAAGCATTTGAACAGCTACATGAAGGCGGAAATATTTATGAATGCAACGAAAGAAATGAGCTGGTGGAAGCGGATCCTGGGAAAAGAAATGCAAATTTATCTGACAACGAGCGACGCTTTTTAATTCAGATGGGCCCTCATCAGCCAAAATTATCGTGTTTTCCCATAAACTCAGATATTGCTCCAGGAAAACAAAATCGTTTCTCAGCAAGATGGTACGCTGAATATCCCCATCTGGAATACAGCTTATCAAAAGATGCAGCATTCTGCTTTGTTTGTTGTCTTTTCCCGAATGGTGTAGGAAGGAATAATTCGGAGCAAGCGTGGATAACTGTTGGGGTAAACCGCTGGGATAAGATGAAGAGCGCTGGAAAAAAGAAATTAGGAAAGTTGGCTCTTCATTTTTCCTCCAATTCTCACAAAGCTGCACTTTCCGATTATGCTCAATTTATCAGCGGTCCCAGCAATTCAGTCGATATTCTTCTCGATAAGAAGAAAAGAGCTAATCTAATTCAAGAGGAAAATGATAAATGCTTTAATAAGCATGTTGTGACCATACTACTGGATGTAGCTCGCACGCTTGGGAGACAAGGACTTGCTTTTCGCGGAGTAGAAGCGGAGGAAGGCAACTTCAGACAAATAGTTAAGTTGCTATCACGTCATTGTTTCACCATGAAGAAGTGGCCTTGACTCTACGAAATTGCGACCCTATCACGTAATCTATTTAAGTGCTGAATCCCAAAATGAGTTCATTAATTTGCTCGGAGCAGAAATCAGGAAAACAATCGTTGAAGAATTGAAAACAGCTGGAATGTTTTCCATCTCAGCTGACCCAACTCCACCTGCACGCATCGGTCGAAAAAAAGCGTTCTTCAATCTCTTATGCTTGTGACGTCACTACTTGGATTTCTATTCGATATTTACGATGGAATTTAATCGCAAGCAATGTTAATCTTTTTTTTTTTTTTTTTATACTATATAGCTTACTTCTACATTTTATGACGTGATGACCACGTGTTTTTCCAGCAGCGCTTGCTTTTTTTTTCTTTCCATTTTTGTTTTATTTAGGGATTGCATTTATTTCTTTTTCCATCCCCCCCCCCCCCCAGGGCCGCGCCAAGCCTGATCGACGCCGTCGTGCAAATGTCTTTTGAGCGCCTTTATGCTCTGGCGTTCGAGGAAAATATAGTTAACACCTGGAGGGAGGTTTTGTAGACAAATATAAAATGAAAAAAAAAAAAAAAAAACTTTTGGCATTTAGTTTATAAAAACATAATGCGTGAATATTTAATTTCGCAATATGGTATACGTTTTTACTTCAAATCTCGAAATTTTTCCGAGTTCAGCAGCTCCTCTGATATGCTAATAATGTGTTTCGGAAGAAGAAAATATTTTAATATCTAAGTTAAAGCCACTTTGAAACCTAAATTTCTAAGAGATAAACAATTAACAATTTGGCATTTAGTTTATACAAAATAAACGTGAATATTTAATTTCGCAATATGGTGTACGTTTTTACTTTATATCTCGAAATTATTCCGAGTTCAGCAGCTCTTGTATAGTGTACGTTATTACTTTATATAATACTAGTGGCACCCCGCGCGGCTTTGCCCGTAATAGAAAATTAAAAGGTCTTTTGGTTAGCCTGTATATTTACAAATATTGTGTGGTGAATTTCCTCGCCAATTGGCTTATGCCCATGTTACGGTTCCACGTTATGATAATTTCGTAATTTATCATAGTTTTTGTTCTTAAAATTCGAACAGAAAAAGAACCACATGGAATTTTTGAAAAATCGCTTCGAGGTGCACACCCCCCATGCTACAAACTAACTTTGTGCCAAATTTCATGAAAATCGGCCGAACGGTCTAGGCGCTATGCGCGTCACAGACATCCGGACATCTAGAGATCCAGACATTGAGCTTTATTATTAGTAAAGATGGTGTATATATATAATATGTGTGTATATATATAATATGGTGTACGTTTTTACTTTATATCTCGAAATTATTCCGAGTTCAGCAGCTCCTCTGATTTGCTATAAATGTGTTTTGGAGGAAGAAAATATTTTAATACAAAGCCACTATGAATATCTATCTAATTTCTAAGCGATGAACGATTAATACTCTTTTATGCCTGTCAAAACATGACAACGGGAGCAGTGGAGAAACTAGAAAATAGTTTAAGGGGGGGTACAAATTGAAAGAAATATCTCTTTTAATAAGAGGGGTCCGGGGGTTCTTCCAAAAAACTTTGAAACTTGTAGTTTGAAAAACGCCATTTTAGACGGTCTTTGCTGGTGTTATGGGATGGGGGGGGGGGGGAGGTTCAAGAGGCTCCGCGGAAATTTACAGAAGTTGAAGCTTTAAAACGTGATTATAGGTCATATTTACTGACGTTGAAATAAGGAATGGAACTCTGGGATTCTACCCCAGATTATATAGATAGAAATCGATTCCTTTTCTCCCCCTCAATTTTTCGAAAATGAACTTCCAAAAACGCAACCTTTGAAGATTTTTACAATAAGGGAATTTTAAAGCTCCCCCTGCAATTTTTTTTCAAAATTCAAGTCCTAAAAAACCTAAGCAGTATTCTATGATATTAAGAGAAATTTGGTTCAGAGGCTATTCTAAATTAAAGTTTTCGTAAGTCATGTTTGAAAAACCTAATTTCATATTTTTTAAGAGAAGGAGGTTCGGAGGTCCTTGCCCGAATAATTTCTGAAATTGTAGCCTTAAAAACGTGATTGTAAGACCATATTTGGTAAACATTAGGGCCTGCAATCTTTCGAAATTGAAGTTCTAAAAACGCAATTTTAAGTGATTTTCAAGCGATGCTGTTTCGTATTCGTGAGCTTTCGCGAAATTTTCCGAAATTGAGGATCAAGAAACAAATGTTGAGATGCTCCGTAATGCTTTTTTAGCGGGGATTCGATTCGGGGGAGTTGCATTTTCAAAACTTTATTTTCAAGCAAAAAATAGAAAAAAAAAAAAATAAAAATAAAAAGGAAAAAAAAAAGAAGAAATAGGACCGGGGAGGAGTAGGAGTACTAATTAGCTGAAACTAATTGAGAATTTTTAACTCAAAGATTTCATTTTAAAAGTCAAGCTTTTTTTTTTTTAAATGAAGTTTTACTCCGACATAATTAATTTTTCCTTATTGAAATCTCTTTGTTCTCCGAGGACGCCGTTCCCTCCCCCTCAATAGTAAATATTTTTGAAAAGTATTCAACTAAGCATTCTGGACAAGAGTGGGGCACGAGGCGGTGCAACCAGAGGGGTGCTTTGTGGACGGCTCCCTACCTCTTCAGGTTGCGTCATGGAACAGGAGGGTATTAATTATATTCCTAAATTGAAGGATAATAGTGTAGAGGATATTCCACTTCAAAATCTGAAACTGAAACTTGCCGGTGAAACGAATAATTCTAAAACATAAAATCGTTAATCGGCATTAAATTCGATGTCTAAAACTAACACTGCCCAAATCTCTTTCTTTAATTTGATGCACAAATAGTTGAAGAAAAAAAAAGGGGGGGGGGGAGTGGTGGAATTGAGTAATTATGGTAAAGTCGTTACTTTTCGGAACTAAAAAATTAATCTAAATTATTGTCTGCAATATATGTATATATTATGCACCGGTAAATAATATGCAAATGTGCTTACCATATTTTTTAACGTATGATAACGTGATGCAGTGGAAAGAAACAATAGCTAACAATCACGAAAAGACATATGGCACGATTTATAATATACCATATTCTTCACGAGAATCAAAATAGAGAATAGCAAATTTTCTTGCTCTGCTTCGTATGCTCAACCTTGTGAAATTATAGACATACCGAAATAACATTCATGGCTCCACACATGAAGAAAAATGCTAATGTAGGCATTAATTAGCATCATGTGTTTTCAGTGTAAATAGCATATTTAGACACAACAAGGCAATAATTTTTCCTTATAGATAGGCAGCAAGGAGTATTGCACGTTTTAAAGAGCAGTATAATTTCACCGCTACTTTTATACATATAATGAAAAATTCAATTTAATTTTTCTTGGTTGGAGATTTTTCGCCTCATTTGGAGCATTTTTGATAGGTAGAGCTCGGCGCCTTTCTGACTCTGGCGCCGTCGTGCGCCGCACGACCTTGCACATAGGGACGGCGCGGCCCTGCCCCCCCCCCCCAAGCTGGACCTTTTGCTGTATCTATATTACGTTACATTTCATAGTTGTGCGCATTTAATTCAATAAAAACAGCGAGATTTTTTCATCTTTGTCAAACGCTACTTTTTGCACACTACGGGGATTTTTTTTTTTTTTTTTTTTTGTTGTTCTACTTAAATAAAAAAAAAATCGGTTTTTTGAGTGATGTTTGTTTTTATTAGGAAATGGCCGGGAGGTAAAAATAAGTAGAGATGGATAAGAAAATTTAGAGATAGATCGTAAAGGTAGATAGCCGCCGAAGGCGGCAATCTTGGCGTAAAAATGTGAATGGCACAAAAAAAAAAGATAGAGATGGATTGATTAATACTGCTGCTTAATTTATTTAAACAGCCGCCGAAGGCGGCAAACTTGAAGTAAAAAGGTAAATGACAAGTTAGCCAAACCGCCGCCGTAGGTGGCTGCTTGCACAGAAAGGCGAATGGCGTAAGAAGGTGAACCAGCTGGTCGCCGCAGGCGGCTAGTATATATATATATATATATATATATCAGTGGCGTTGCTACGGGGGGGGGGATCCACCCCAGATGTCACCCGTCTAGGGGGTGATACCCAAAGTGGAATTACAAGTTTTTGTAAAATATAAAGCTAAAATGCATTTTTAACAGGACTGCGGATTCGGAAGGAAAATGGCCGACTCTGACTTTGACTCCTGTATTTTGAAACGTTCGACTCCGACTTTTTTATATTTATTTATGTATTTATCATTTTCATTTCCCTTATGAAGAGCTAAAAAAAACTCGAAACAGAGATTGAAATATTATTTCCTTTTAAAGTAATTTTTTGCGTTACATTTAGTTGTAAACCTGTGATGCATACCACGTTAGAAATTCAATTTGAAAATCAAGTTTTCCAATAGTTGCGATTTTAAAAGTGAACTACTTAAAGGTTACTTAAAAATCTTATTTTTTAAAAAAATTGAAAAGGATTAATTTGCTTCCTTTTAATGTTTAACGAATAGATGTTGAACAAATCATATGTTTTCAATTCTTGACAGCTGTAACTTGAGAGAACAAAAGCTTTTTGGCTAAGCCAAAAAATCCAAAAAGCTTTTCTTGAAAGGGGGCAGTCCGCGCCGGGTGATGCCCATCTGGTGGGTGACACCCAAAAAAGTTTCAGAGTTAAAAAAAAATATAAGTACTTCAATTCTGAAAAATTTCCCCAATAAACCTTAAATTTTATTTCATCGGTAAAATTTAAACGAAAATAGGGCACTATATGAACGGAAGGAACCAAAGGGTAGTTGTGAGGGGAAATTATTCTAAATGGAGTGAGGTTTTAAGCGGGGTTCCTCAAGGATCAGTGTTAGGACCTGTTTTGTTCATTGTTTTTATGAACGATATTCATAAAAATATTTCTGGGAACATGAATTGTTTTGCTGATGATGTCAAAGTTATGGGGATTGTGGAAAATGAAGAACAAGCAAATCAGCTGCAAGAGGATCTAGATCATATAACGGAGTGGGCTACTAAATGGTGTATGGCTGTCAATGTTGGGAAATGTCAAGTGCTACATTTAGGGCATGGAAATAAGTGTACAAGTTATTATTTGCAAGATTCAGTCATTACACTGTTAAAACTACAGGTTGCGTTTGGCAACGGTGGTAGTTTTTGTGGAAACGCTTGTTCACCAGCGACACCCAATACGGAGCCAGAATAGCACCTCTTACTAGGGCGAAAAATGGGCACCTTTTAAAAGACAGGCAGCGCGGGGGAAAAGAAGGAACCTGCGGAGAGAAAAATGGCACCCTCACTGATTTCTACAGTAGATCCTCTTCCCCCTCCCCTCTATTGTGTGCGTTTTTGAATATTATTGTGTTCTGTTTATTGTTTGGGTTTATGATAGACAAAGTCTTGGTACTTTTTTCACATTTAATTCATTTTGGATTAAAACTTGTCATTTAAGGCATTTGATCACATTTCAGACTTTCCAACATAATATAGAAGTGTTCGTGACTCCAATTCCTCTATCTGAGTTCTAACTCTCATAAAAACCCTTGGATTGCTCAGTAGTTTTAAATGATATTGACATTTACTATAGCATGATACTAAAAAATAAGAGTGTAGGCATTTATGGATAATTTATAAGCACAGCCAAAAATATTCAGTTATATTACAATCACAGAAAAATCAAATCGTTTCATAAAATGCAGGCGTTTCATAAACGTTCAAAATATTTTAATCAAGAGTAACATATTGATACGTATTATATAGTTCGACATTTGAATATCCTATTTGAACATAAGTAATCTAAAAAAGCACTTTTTTTTTCTTTGTTAAATAGAAACTTTTTTGAAATTAAAAATCAAAACAAATTTTTAGCATCCTACATAATGAGAAGCATAGGAAACAGAAATTAGAGAGAGAGAGAAAAAATAAACGCGTCTAGACACTGCATTCGGTTTTTGAAATAACACCAACGAAATATTTTCACGTAATGAGTCATGGCATGAAACACACAGAGAGATTTCTTTTCAAAGCTTTTTTTTTTTCTTTGCTACGTTTACGCAAATATTTTATTGAGAAGATAAAGATTTTTAGTGTATCTGCTGTAGCAGTTAGTTATATCATTGAATTTTCATCCCGGTTACTTATTAATTATTTCGTATTGCTAACAATAAACAATTTTGGGGAAAATCCGTGAGACCGCAGACGTGACAAGCAATGAACACCATATATTAATGTTTACATTAATACATGGTAACACGTTTTATCACGTGTTATTACAAGTGATAAAAAAAGCCATACATCACTATGTTAAAACGGTTAACTATAAACAATAAGCTGTACTCAGTTTACTTAGTTGAAACACAACTCTGAAAACACTAAAAGCCTGTTGGAAAGCCTTAAATGTTATACCATGATTAAATGCCTGTACTTACGCAAGGTTTTGAAGGTTTGTCTCAGAAATATGGAATTTTAATCCAGTTTCGTAATCGATTCAAATGTGAAAATTTAATGTACCAACAACTACGTTGCAGTATCGTCGTCCGCCATTAAAATGGCTGAATTGAACTTATGCCGGAGTGCACAGCGCATGTGCGAGCGAGGCACCTTTGCGGAGTAAAGAGTCGCTGTTGGCTACTGCGTGGGCTGATGGCCCTTCATTACCTTCTTTCATCCACTGAGGTGCTAAAAGATATCGGAACAATATTTCCTAGCCTCTATGGCACCCTGTGGTTCCGTCTTTGCACCCTACGACGAAAAATCGCACCCGGCTGGCACCTCTGGTTATAACAGTGTATGAAGACCCCCGGAGTTGATTTTTGGTACACTTAATCTCTAGTGGCCCCTGACGCCGTAAACCAAAATGAGGAGGTATTAAAGTTATAAAATCGCTGTTCAAAAACGTTTTCGCTTTTTTTGACAGGGCTACAGCCCAGACGAAAAAAGGAATCAAGCTGAAATTTCGCACACACATTCCTTGTGCCCTACTGATATGCCTTTTTGTGTCATTTGACCCCCCTCTCTCTCTCCCCTCGTTTTTACCCCACAAATCGTACCTTCCCGGGGTTCTAATAAAATCATATTTAAACATAATTCAATTACAAATGTAAATTTTAATGAACCTAGGTTCTTCAATAGAATTCGCATACAACATTTTAAACAACATAATTGTGTATCGATATAAATGTTTCGTTCGAATTTTGACTGGTTTTCATGAAAAATGTAAATAAAAAATGGTTTCACATCATTTTTCCTATAATTTTTGCGCCGACTTCAAAAATTATGTTCAGTATAGATGTTGTTTATTTGAAATTATTTTTACTTTTTAGAGCAATTTCCTGCTGAAGTTTTTGAAGTCGGTTCTATTTTTTTATTTAAAGTTTTTTGATTTGAGAGTAACAGAGTAACTTAGAAAATGTTAGGCAACAAATCTGTTTGCTGACAGTTGCTATTAGTTAAAGAGAATTAAAAAATCAAACTAGGGGAAAATGGCCGATTCCACCTCCGAGTCTTTGAGTTAAAAATCTTTTGCTCCGGAATTTGACTTTTTATGGTCCCGAAATGAGATTGACTCCGCAGCTATGGTTTTTACTGAGAAATAATTATTCCTAACACGATTTGTTTTTATTTTCACTCTAAAGTTTTAATTTATGTATTCAGAGTTTTTGACGGATAAATTTGGAGTTCTTTGTATTTCTACATAAAGGTATGCGCAGACGATTTTTTTTCACAATGAAAATTTTTATTGTTTTTACTTATTTTGGACACAGTAAAAACGTGCGTAAAGGTACCCCGATGTAAATGCGTAAATTTGCCCCGTTGCCAAGTTTGAATTCATTTTTAACGTGAAACAAATTTTAATAGTATATCTGCTTATACAAATACAATTCTCAAAAAAAGATAAAATTCTGCTAATTTTTATACATTTGTTTATTCTTCTATATAGGGGAATGTGGGGCAAAGCAAAATGGTTAAGATGACTGAAAGATGACTGAGTTTTTTCAAAATGAACGAATCGGAAATTAGTTTTGAACATTACAGTACATAAAGAAAAAAACCTTTTATTTTTCAATAAAACTTGCGTTGAAACAGATTTTTTATTTTTGGAAGTAAATTTGAGTCTTTTTTTCAAAAAAAAAAAAAAAAGGAAAATATTCCCTTTTTTTTATGGGGCAAAGTGAAAAATGAAATATTTTTCAAATGAAATATTTTCTATCCGATTGTAAAAAGTATTTTTAATCAAATGAATCAGTAAATAAAAGGTTTAATTAATAAATGAAAAGATAATAAAGCAATAAACGAGTAATTAAATGAATAAATCAATTAATATACGAAGAAAAATAAATGAGCGACTAAAAGAATGAATTAATAAGAAAATAAGTGAGTGAATGAATCACTTACGTTTTCATTTATTAATCAATTCCTTTACATTCCTTCATTTAATAATTCACTTATATTTATAAGTGAATTATTAAATGAAGGAATGTAAAGGAATTGATTAATAAATGAAAACGTAAGTGATTTATACAAATGGTTGAGTGAGTAAATGAAATAAACTATTTCACTTTGTCCCATCCACTTTGCCCCGTATGTACTTGACTAATTGTACAATTTATTTAAAATACAAATAAGTTTAATATTAACTAAATTAATGATGCATTGAATATTAAGAGGTCTGAAAAAAATGTTTAAAACATTAATGACAAGAACTTTATCATTTTATAGTAATAAAAATAATTTTTGACTTACAACAAAATATTATACAATATGATTATCAATTTTTTAAAATGCCTAGATTACCAAATGCTTTAATCTTCGGCTGTATTTTTTTCCTGACTGGAATACACTACATATGGTGCTACCAAATTGAAAAATACCAGATAGGTGGAGTTAAAAGCAGATTAAATATTTTACCATTTCACTTTGCCCGCTTTTTCACTTTGCCCCATGTTCCCCTATTTGTTCATAGATGAATGTTGTTTTATCTTTTTTCCACTATTGACACTGAATTTCTGAAAATTTCTGAGAGACGATTTATTTTTCTCCACTTTACTCATTTTACCAAAATAATTTCTAATTTTCATCGAATTTCTTTGAGCCCATTTTCATATTATTGATAATAAAATTACAGTTCGTTAGCAAGATGTGAAACATTATTAGGCGGTAGCCTGTAGTCCGTGGGGTAATTTAGGAACACTTTTAATCAAAATTTTTTTCTAAAATATCAGTAGCCATTCATTCTAAGGCTTTTCTTCTTTATAAAAATTATAAGGTTACCTAAAAGTACCATGCTAAGTTCTCACCGATGAATGAACCAGTTGCACAAGTTTCTTCTAAGGAAAAGCTTTTACAGTTGAATCTTGATAACTCGAAGCTTATAAATCGAATATTCCTTTATCTCAAAGTTTTCATCGGATCCCAAACTCATGAGACTGTTGCAGAAACTTCCCATAACTCGAACTACCAATAACTCGAACGTTTTAACCAGTTTTTTGGGGACTTAGGAGAGTTGACTGCATTTTGTGTGTGTGTGCTTTGTATGAGTGTATGGGTGTTTTCAAAGAGTTTAGTTGATTTTATTGTTTCTTTTGATTGTGTCAACTCCTTTGTTTCTTTTTCTGCATTTGAATATCTGCAATCTTTCCAAAGTCAAAGGGAATACTTGAATCATATTGTTCTCAGATTGAAGAAACTGCTTCATTTGTTGTCGAGATCCTAGCTGTCAATGTCACTGCTTCAACTATATGCATCTATACTACATTATTTGAAATCAACTCTGTAGAATGGTTTCCAATGGTAATTTGTACGCTTCATTAGAAAAAACAAGCAACTTCCTCTGAATTCTTGAATAGCATATTTTGAAAAAGTTCTTCGAACGAAAAGTTACATTCTAAAATTTTGGCTTGATGATTTACTATTTTTAACTATAGTTTTATGTATTTGTTTATGTGTAAAAAGAGTGACAAAGCAATAGATAGCTTACTCTAAATTAATACACAAACGACAAGTACACATTAGTATGAAAACAAAAAGAATGTTTAAAAAGCGAAAATTGTAATTATCTATGTATTGTTTGCTAAAATTAACCTATTTCAAAATCTGACCTATTTTACCCCACACATGTTTTTCTACCCTAAAAAATTAAACTTTTGCTGTTTTTACTTCAAATGTTTAGAAATTAATCTTGAAAATATGCTGTATGCAGCAGGTTAAAAAATTATTCCACACTTCTCTTTAATATTTTTTTAATCAAAGGTTTTTAAGACCAACACATTCAAGCTTGTAATATCGAGAGCATTAAATGGCTAATATCTGTAACTTCAAAGTAGCAGTTGCAACTAATTTTGCAATAAAATGATGACTGGTGTTAACAAATACACAGAAAAAAATATTATTTTGATATTTTTTAAAAAACCTTTTTTAGAATTGACCTATTTTACCCCATGACTTTTTTTGCCTTACCTGACCTTTTAATCTTATCTTAAGTTTTATCAATTCACCCTATTTCGGATTTTATTTTTAAATTCAAATTTGGTATAAAATCTTGAAAATCGGTACAGGCGGTGGTTTCTCGGAAAAATCAGAGATCCGGCACTGTTTGAGAGGTGACCAAAAGAACAAACATCCCAAGCAAGTTTGAAAAAATTTCGAATGCCCCCTCCCAAAATGAACTTCTATATCCACCACTTTATGGATATGGATTGAAAATTCTTTTACAAATGTGTAGTTGAAGGGGGAAGGGGGATTTTCTTGTCATGTTTTTCGCATTGCTTTTAAAAAGTCTTGGAATTTAATTTTTCATAATAGTGTCATGTGAATATCAGCTGTGAGTGTTATTCTTTAATATATCATTCAGTTTTACGCACTAAAAATATGTTTTTATTTTATTATTATTTTTTTAACTCTGTGCACTCTCATACTACATGATAAAGTAATGTTTGCAGAAAATGACATTTATTTATTTTTAATAAATGCATGTATCATAGTTTTTTGTTTTTTTTTTGTTATAATCGGCCGATTAGTTATAATCGGCAAAATTAAGCCGATTATAACTAATCGCAAAATGGCCAATTATGGCCGATTAATCAGGACCCCCGATTAAACGGCGCATCCCTAGTTTTTAGGCTGCAATTTGGAAAAACTTTGCAGGTCCTCGAACCTACCCTCGCCGTTAACCACAGATCGTCTAAAATTCGTTTTTAGGGTTTCAAATTGAAAATATTACCAGTAAAACCGCGAGAAAATTCCTCCTCTTTCCTAAACATGATTGGAATGAATATACTATTACGTTTTTGAAGTTCCGTTGTTCTGCCAACTTGTCTCACGTACCATAGCACTCCGGACTGAAAAATTCAGAAAGAAATTTAAATATATAAATCTAATTTTCGACTGAAACGTTCTGTGCGATTCATTTTAAAATGTTACTGAAGGCTACTTGGCAGAGAGATTTGGGGTCAAATTCAAAATTTTCAATTTCTGCTTTGGTACTTTTCGGTTTCAATTCATTGTGTTTTTATGTTCATTTGTATCAAGATAAACAGTCCTTAATCAAAAAAAAAAAAAGAACTTTGACATCTTGAATTCAAATTACGTTTTTCGCAATCACGAGTGTGTGTATGTAGACGTGTGTGTCTGTGTGTGTGTGGTGGGTGGGGTATGTTTGTTTGTGTGTGGGGGGTATGTGTATGTGTGTGTAGCATGTGTGTGTGGGGGTAGTTGTGTGAATGTGTATGTGGGGGGGGGGGGTTAATGTATGTGTGGGTAGTTGTGTGTATGGGGTAGGTGTGTGTATGTGCCCCAGTACCACAACAGTTTTGGCCAATATCGGTCGAGTATTGGCCAAACCTGGCGTGCGTCGTCGTATGTCGGACGATTTTACCCGATTTTGGCCAATACTGGGCAGTATTGGCATCCCGATACTGAAAACGTGAAAAGGCTTTATAAAACGTTTTTTAAAAAGAAATTTTATGTTTAACACAGGGGCGTAGCTAAGGGGGGGTTTTGGGGACAACCCCCCCCCCCCCGAAACGTTAGTCTCAAAAAAAAGAGAAAAAGAAGAGAGAAGAGAAAGAAAAAAAAAAGAAGAAAAGGAAAAAATTCCAAGCGATTATATATATATATATATATATATATATATATATATATATATATATATATATATATATATATATATATATATATATATATATATAAAAGAAGTAACCCCCCCCCCCCCGAAAGTCGGGTCTAGCTACGCCACTGGTTTAACATAAAGGTAGAACTGTTCTAAGACTTTTTCCAGTAGATTGGGTATTTGAAACTCTTGATTAAAGAAACTGACAGACCTCGCTATTGGCCGATCTAGTCCGATACTGTATAGGCTTGGCCAACTGATACTGGTCAAATCAGAAAAACTTAATCAACGGTTACTTGATAACTTTTACAATAATTTATCGACTTATATAATCCACGATACAATGTACGGCGTTCCACTTCTGTCAACATTGGCCGATCGCATCCAGTACTATGCTGTATTGACATTCTGAATTCGAAAATTACTTTTAAAACAGACTTTTTGCAGACATTTTGAATTTTAATACGTCGGTACGATAAAAAAAAAGTCATTTTACAATAATTTATCAATCTATAATACACGATACTGAAATGTACGGCGTTTTTATCTTCTGCCGACATTAGCCGATCGCATCCGATACTGTGCTGTATTGGTATTCTGAATTAGAGAATTACATTCAAAATAGTTTTCCTATTGGATGTTTGCTGCTTCTAATAAGTGGATAAAATTGAGAAAAATTATTCTTAAATAATTTAGGAATCTATTGTCCCCGATAAAGAAATGTATGGAGTTTCGCTTTTGCCGACATTAGCCGATTCCATTCGATATTGTGCTGTACCATTCGATATTGTGTGTGCGCTCTCTGATGACGCATGCGCAGGACTCTAATTCAATACACATAGTGTTCTGAATACCCGAAAAACCTTCCAAATTTGCTTGTGCTGTGTTTGTGATTGTTTTATGATGTCAACAGCGTGGGGGGGGGGAGGCATTTCAATTAAAACTTTTTAGCATGTGCTATCCTTTATTATAAATCGTTCCTCTTCACGTTTTGAGAATCGAGCTATATTAACGTTATCGCTAACACTTACAAAAAAAAAAAAAAAGACGCCGAACTGTTTAGTTTAGTTCTATATGTTACAGCTATTTTGCTTTGTTTTATATTTTCTTATCATGCAGAGATTTCATATAGTACAGGGAAATTGCATTTTAGCTGTTTTCAGGCATCGAGCAAGATAAAAACATATAAAATATTCTTTTTTTTCCCTTGAAAATTCCCGTGCTCTTGAAAAAATAACTTAGAATATAGTTAGAATGATTGTCATTTACTGTCAAGTATAACGCTTATTTGTGAGGCCAGTGGCGTACCAAGACAGATGGGGGCCTGGGGCGCTACTCGAAATGGGGGCCTACCTGGTATTAAAACTGAAGTTTCTCAAACTATGTGTACGTACCATATATTACAATAATTATTTTAAGTGGTACATTTTTACATATTTCAGTAGTGTTGGTTTGATTTCGGACACTGTTGTAAATACCACGGCAAAACACATGGTTTTAAGTAAAATTAAGTAAATACTATATTTTTAATAAAATTGTGCTTTGTCAGAAAATATCAAAAACAGAAAAAAGTCCTAAAATTATATTGTATCTTAAAAATTTATTGCATCTGAACATCCAAGTACAGTGAACAGAAAAGTTTACGCATTCCAGATTTAATTAATTTTAGGATATAAATTTTCTTTTACAGAAAAAAACCCTTTACTATTCCTTTGAGTAAGACACACCAGTTAACTATTTACCTGATAACATCACCTAATCTCAGAGAAAAATATTTTTAAAACATGCTTACCTAAATAAGGATGAAATTCACACGTTCACAGTCTAAATAAAATTTTTCTGCTAGGTCTCACTCAAAAAAAAAAAAAAAAAAAAAAAACGCTCTTTATGTTCTTCAGACAAAAAAACTCTGGTGTGACCCTATACTTGCCTGGTGCGTTTGATTGAAGTGGAGAAAACGCTCCGCGCGGCTTTGCTGGTAGAATTAAAAATATTTAATGTTCGACAGAAATTAAGACAAAAAAATTTTGCGTATGCGTGGGTTTAACTAACTAATCCGATTTCTAAAGCGAAGAGCGTAATTTCCCCCGATTAGTAGTGTATGAATTAAGACTAGACCATCGTAGTCTTAATACACAAAACAAAACATAAAACAGATATTTTAGCTGTATACTGTAATGATCAAAAATTATAAACGTGCATCTGTTATGCATTAGTTTTTTTTTTTTATAAATTGTTTGAAAAAAAAATGCATAAAACTTTGCTGAAAGCACTTAACAAAATAAAAGCAAATGATTTTTATTAGTTTAATTAATTTAAAAATAAATTTGGGGCCCCCATTAAATTCGTGGCCCAAGCGCTCATGTACCTTTGTACACTAGGACGAGTCACTGAAAAAAAGTCATATTTAACAAAATTTATGATATATACTCGCATATATAGGTAACTGATTAATATTTCTAATCATGATGTATATGACAGATCTACTGGAAAAAATAAGATACAATTTCAGGGCTTATGTCAAAGCGGGGCCTGTGGGACATAATTTGCCCTCTCTTTGTTTAGGCAAGAGTCACTGAGAAAATATTCATTCTACATAAAAAGTCAACTTTTTATTTATCTAAACCATGACATAGGCACGTCTGGCGAAAAAGAAAACGAATTAAAATTTTGGGGCCTATGTCAAAGTGGGGCCTGGGTATCATAAACCCTCCATTGATCCCGAAGAGGTATTGATTGTATCCCTGAACAAATATTTGGTCTTTAAAAAAATTATGATTTATTAAGCCAACTTGTTTAAGCATTCAAACCAAGATATGCGACAATATTGGTGAAAACCAAAAATTGAAATTTGGGGGCCTATGTCAAAGAGGGGCCTGGGGCGGACCGCCCCCTCCGCCCCCCCTTCGGTACGCCACTGTGTGAGGCAATATTAGTATTTAATTTATGTCAACAACCAGTTAATATATTTAACAATTCAGTTTTGAATCGGATATTTACAATTTCTGAACATCTTGAGGCTACGAGGAAAAAAGATGGAAACTTTGATTCTTTACAAACATTTTTTTTTAAACAGTGATGTTTTGATGAAAATAATTTCATGAATTCACAAATATTTTCAATATTTCAAGTGCATATAACATATTACTTTTCAGGGAAATCCAAACTCAGGAAATGGATAGGTACCGTAGCGAAAGAGGGTTGTAGTAAGTTTATGCTCTCTGACACTTTTTTTTTCTTTTTCTGGTGCACTTAACAGTAGTTGGCACTTGACATCAGTTTAAGAAAGTAAAGGTACTGAGTTATTAAAGTAAGCATAAATAGTATCTTTATCTCTGTTGTGCTGTGTATTTTATCTGTATTGCGATTCCAGCGGTTGTATACTAAATTGTTCAAAGTTGTATGTAATATTAAATATTTATTTGCAATTAGATATATTTGTGATTTGTGCTTATCCAAGTTATTTGAGATAATTGCAATATAAAGGCTGGAAGTGAAAAGATACTTAATTCTATAATAATTGCTTAAAATTGTATCTGTAAAAATTATCATAACCACAAAAGATTACATATATCTAAAAGGTTACTTATTATATCATCCTACTTGCTAGAGTAGTAATTGCTTGTTAGTATTTTAAATAAAAAGCATGTATGCCTTCAAGATTTTGATGCATAGAAAAATGCTCAACTAACTACATAGATTTAAGGAAAAAAAGAAATCTCTTCAACTAACAAAATCCCTATAATAGCATAGTGTATGTTGTTATTATATTTTCTTATTTTCAAAAACAAAATTTGAAATGTTTTAATATTTGTTATTTTATATCTAAATGTGAAAAAGATAATTTATAGTTATAAAGAGTATTTTGATATTATGGCAAATATGAGTTTAATATAAACTTCTCATTAATATCTTTCAGTAATTTGATTTGTTTGCATCTGTTAAAAAAATTGACTTTTTCGATTACATAATTTTTAATTTTGTCTCAAGAATTATAGTTCAAGGTTAGGAACTTAACTTTAATAAAAGTTTAAATAGTTGTACAAGACTTTCAGTGGTATGTTGCCATGGTTCGCTGATATAGGTATATCTATGTATGATATTTTTCATATTTATTTTTGGAACTAGGATAGAATGCACTGTAATTTGGTAAAAAATAAAATGCATACTTGAAACATAACAGTAATGTTTATTATTTAGGTTTGTTTAATTACTGCCTTTTTTAATATCTATGCGATTTTCCCTGCCAGAGGTTCAAGTTGTGCCGCCCGTATGACCTCTTGATCTTTTCAGCAGTTAATCTTCTCTCATCAGGCTCTAGAGATGAATGATACCTGTTTGTCCACACAACAGAGGATCTTCGACCGTCTGGCTTTGAACCCGCAACCCTTTAGTCCACTTCACTGATCCATGCTTTGGAAAGTTTGCTCAATAATAAAACCAATTATAAAAAGTTTTTGTACCGCGATTTTTTTAAATTTTCTGTCGGACCAGTGATAAAAAGCTTCCAATTGGGAAAACATAAAATTAGAGCAATGGCTAAAATGTACACATATTGTTAAAAAATAGACTCTTGTCCAATATTGAGAAAAATGTGTAGTCTTTACTTTTTTTTTTTTTTGGTTTTTGGATACAAATTCACTTATAGCAAAATCTGTGCTAACATTTTTTTGCAAATTTACTTCTTGGTTGGTAATAATAAATTAAAATAGTTTTCTAGTTTTTTAAAATAGAAAACATTTATCTGTTTTTGGAAATGTTAAAGCATTTCCATGTAACATAGTAAATTTATCTATGTTTAGAAAAATTATTAAGATGAAACAAATCATCTAAATCGATAATTTCTTTCCTGATACATGATTTGATAGGTGATCAATCATTGATCAAGAATCTTGTATTTGGGTCATTCCAAAGTTAATGCAACATTTAATGTCCAAGACTTTAAGTTGTAGGGTAGTTCTCAATAGGTGGGAACAAAAACGTTCCTTTTGAGCCATTTTTAAAATTTTGGAATGTGAAATAAATTTTGCTTTTATTGCATAGCATGTATGCCTAGAACATCATACACAAACATAAAAAGACAATATGCAATTTGATAAATAGCAAATTTAATGATCGGTCTGTAGGTAACAGATTTTGACATACAGTTGTCTGGTAGGTAACAGATTTTGGACATCATCATAATGAAAGTTTCAGTTTTTGAACTGTTCCAATGAAAATTTTATCTATTTTTAAATTCTGCAATGAAAAATAGAGGATTTATGAAGTACATGAGTGACCTTATATACTGATCTTAAAATAATAAAATTTTGTTATGGTTTTGTAGAATCCGAAAAAAAAAACATCCATTTTGCCAGGTCAGGTGATCAAGTCGCCAAAACCGACACTGTTGGCGAAAACCTGAATTCCTCTCTGGTAACCCTTTGCATATCGTACGCTGTGAGTTGTCGCCAATTTGGGGTTTGCTTGGCGATTTTTGCTGCCTTTGTTTACTATTCGTTACATCATAACTTGAGTTCCTACTGTTATTTATGTAATGTTTAATGCATAACGTATTAATTGTGCAAAACAGCAATGGATTAAAGAAATTAACATTATAATTGCCTTTAGTTAGTAAGGTTACAAGACGGAAGATCATATTATAATATTGAATAAATGGACAGAATTATCGGCGTCTAGATCGTAACGCAATTTGGATATCTCACATATATGTTTAAGAAAAATGATTTTGCTTCAAAGATACCGCATAAAAACATATGAAAACACTTTAAAATGATTAACAATTGATTTTGAGGATCGAAAAATACCTTTAAAACATATAAATCATATATTTAGTACTCAAATAATAGCATTGTCAAGATTGTAACTTTTGGACATACATGAAACTTCCAACTTCCTTCTTTTTTTAAAATTTTTTACACAATAAATAATTTTTTAATTTGTAGAAAATATGATCAAAAAAATATTCAGTTTGAGATTCATACCCTTAATTTTGTTTTGAAACGGTTGGAAATAATTAAAAAAAAATTTTTTTGATGGTACATTTGCTCAGTTAACGTTTTGAAAGTCCAAAATTGTGCCTTTTGGCATATTCCCCAAGTTAATTCTTATTTTCTTCATGTCCATTGTGTATTTGCATTGGAATTAGTACATATTTTTTATCAATGGAACATAATCTAACCTATTTTAACCTTACTGTTATGTCTTCATTTACACGGCATTTCTGTGGAACGTAACCCCTGCAAAAAATGAGTCCATTGTATGTAGTTTACAATTTACATGTTGGTTATAAAAAGTAATCCTTACTATGCGTTTGCTTTGCACATTATGCAGAGTTATAAAAAAAAAGTGTAATTATATTTTAAGTGACTGCTTTTTTTTTTCTTTTTAGCAAGTGTAAAAATAAAGTGGGATGCTGCGCAGGGCCGTCGCTAGCTAAAATATCTGGGGGTGTGTGTTCAAAATCGGCGGCCCCCGTCGGTCATTTAGAGGGGTTCATTGCCTCCCCCCCCCACATCCCCAGGTTTTGAAAAATTTATGTTTTTACATATCAGTGGGTGTGGTTTTCGTTGTTTTCTGATAAAATTTGCATTGAGTATACACCCTCTGTCTCCAACCCTTGGAAATATTTAAAATGATGGGCCTGGGCGGCCCCAAACAGCTTACTGCTTCCAAGTATATGCTAAAAGATTTCAACAAAAATGAGAAACCGTTTTTACAAATATCATACAAATGCAAGAAGTTTAAAAATTAGTATTTATTTGTTAAAATCTTACCCTTTGGCGTTCTTTTCCGAGTATCTCCTAGACTATTCAACATCGACAACTTATAAAGCAGCATTTCTTTTTCGTTATTAATCCTTTTGGTGTTTTCTGGTGATCTTTCATTGAAAGTGCATTCTAATGTGATAAAGGAGTGAAAGCCTTTAAAGGAAATGCAGATAAAACGTCTATTGTTGAAAATGTTTTGGGAAACGGAGATCCCATTAATTACCATTTGCATACAATTAATACAGAACAAACTTCTGTCAGAACAGTCTCCAGTTAACAGCCAAAATGTCCGCAAGGACGAGTCACAAGTTATCTAATGGATAGGGTTGCTGTCTTTCACCGAAACGAGCTGAGCTCGATGCCAGCCGCCTTGTCTAGTGGTCAGAGCAGTGTAACTGCGATGGGTTGATTCCGGGTTCGAATCCCGGCTCGGGCATGGATATACTTTCTCTCTTCTGTCCTTGTCCTTTCTTTGTGTGAATGTGTTGTTATGCTGTGAATAATTGCCCACCCTATAAAGCGGGTCCTTGTTGCATGTATGTATTTTGGAAGTTGGACTTCACACCAAATTACGGTACAGTTAGAAAAGTGAAGCAGCGCACCCCAAATAGCCAGCCTAGCAGGCACACGACAACAATAACAACTGAGCTCCATCTCGGACATGTTCACGGCAATAATATACTACTTCTCTTGTGATGTATAATAATTCTAAGGATTTGTGCTGAAAGGTAGGTACAGTAGGGAGTTGGAAAAGTACAATTCCGTAAAATTTTCTCCACATGATATATATATATATATATATATATATATATATATATATATATATATATATAGTTTTTTTTTTTTTTTTGAAAATTGAAATATTTAGATCGTAAAAATGCTGCATTTTCCACCAGAAAAGTAAAAAACAAAACTATCTAAAAGTGATAAGTATTCAAATTTTTTAATTATTCATTAAATTTTATAACATACTTGTAAATTCCATCGTATTGGGAAATAATAATTTAAAAGCGACAGCGCCTGTGTTCCAATGCAGCCCGTTTGCTTGATAAATTTGTCAAATCTATTGCGTCAGTAATGTCTTTCTCACATGCCAGCAGTACCAAAGAGTCTAATCGCTGATCTCCCATTGTACTCCTTAAAACATTTTTAATAAATCCCATCCGACTAAACGTTCTTTCATTGGACGCAACTGTCACAGGCGATGTTAATCCTAACCGACACGCACGGTTAGCCAATGGAAGGACGGATTTTAGTATATGCGACTCAACCATTATTTCTGATAATGTTTTTAGATCCTTTTCGTTGCACTTATCGGATAAAATTTCCAGTTCAGCTTGAAGACCCAAAGGATCCAGATCTTTATTAGAATTGGGAAACAAATTAATGAATGCTTCGATATTAGTTAAACTCATTTGGGCTCTGGAAAGTGGTGGGCTTAGTAGGAGGAATAAAGATTTTATTTCCTCAAAGCTGGAATTCATGTGGTCTTTCATCATGTTCAATAAACTGTCCAAAAGTATTTTGAACTGCTGTCGAAAATGGGTTCTAAAATTGATGCTGGCAGCGTTTTCTCTGGTCTCGTCGTACCGTTTGGGTCGGCTCCTGGGTCTGTTATGCTTTTGAAAATCTGCTTGAGGATCAACATCCAAAGAATTTGCAAATAGTTCAGCACTTTCTATTAAGTTGTCCATTTCCAAAGCATTTTCATTAATTGCTTCTAGTGATGTTCAGGTGCTTTTCATTAAAGAAATGGCATCAATAATGTTAAGATTTGGAGATTCCAATGCTTCGGTTAAATTTTTCATTTTGTACATAATGTTTTTCATAAAGTACAATGACACGATGACATCAAAGGACAGAATCTTTTTTTGGAGGGAAAAAGCCGCAGATTTTGTTTTGCTATCAAATTTAGAAGAACTAGACATTTCTTTAAGCGAATGTACTATAACTTCAAACGATGTACAGACAGCTCTTATAGACTCTGCACGAGCAGTCCATCTCGTTTTCGATAAGTTTGTAAGTTGCAGAGCATTTTCAACGTCCCGTAAACTATCCGTCAGAAAACCATGTCGTTTGGTACTGGATGTGAAGAACACGTATAATTCCTCTAAGGTGCTAACATGTCAGAAATAATTACGCTCGAATTGCATGCAAAATCAATAAATGTATTGAGCCTGTGAGCCTGACACGGTACATACGGAATCGTTTTGTTTGCTATTTCCGATAACTTCTGTCGAACACCGTTGAATTTTCCAGACATTGCTGAAGCACAATCATATGACTGAAAAACGACGTGTTTCAATTGCAGTTCATTGTTACTTAATGTATCGGCGATTGTGGTTGCCAGAGCTAATCCTGTCTTGTCTTTGGCTTCACAAAGATTCAATAAGCGTTCTTTTGCTAGCCCATCTTCATTCACATATCTAACATTATAGTACAGTAAAAATAGGGGTCGGACCCAAACATCCAAAAAAAAAAAGCTAAACCTGGTGCAAATTGTTTATTACCCTCCCAATAAGAACAGGTAAAAAGTCCCACCCCATTGTGCGTCGGGTTTTTGAATGGGGGGCATCTAAAAATTGCCGTTTTGGGTATTTTTCCAGAATTTTTAGAGTAAATTTAAAGTGAGAATATTATGTTATACTAAATTTAAAAGCATGAAATTAAAGGTGTTTAACCCCCAAGAGGGATGACATAACCCACCAATGCTACAGAGCCCCCCTGTCCCCGTAAAACGAAGCAGTACCCCCGAACCCCCCTCCATACATTTCATATGGAAACATTATTTTATGCTAAGTTAAAGTTAGAAATCGAGTGCGTCCATCCTCCAAGATCGATGGTGCACCTCAAAGCTACAGCACCCCCCCCCTCCGTCAAATAAAATAAATCCTCACCCCCCCCCCCCCCCTTTTATTTCAAGTAGAAGTATTATTCCATGCAAATCTAAAATGCATTAAATCAGGACTGTCCACCCCATAAGAACATAGCTCATCTCCCAAAACAAAATTATATACTAAAATATTATCCTCCCCCCCCCCACCCTCTCTGATGGTGCACATTCGATTAAATAACCAGAAAATTACGCTGACCTGTTTTTTGCTTTCAAATGATTTCTCCTAATCTTGTAACAAAAAGTCAAGATGTTTTTTGGAATCTAGATCCTCAGCAAAATCGTTATTGTTGCAGCTATGTCTAACACAGTTTGAGCATATAATTGAGCACTTCAGTCCATTTTCAGACTTTTCAAACATTCACTATATCCAATGAACCCTTCAGAGCAAGCACAAGATTTGAGACGCAGAAAGTCTTCTAGAGCAGAAGGCTTGGCTGTTGTAACAGGACGCAGATTATATTTCTGTGTTGCTTTCTTTGCACCCATCAAAAATGACACAAGCTTTCTCATACTTACAAGTTACCTATACACTGCATTGCTGGAATATTTCCTTGAAGTTTACAGATCATTACCAAAAATATGACCAAGCAGATATCTTCCATTTATTACATATGAGACAGTGAGAAGCAAAGGGATGTAAGTGGCAAAATTAAAAATTTGGAGATAACCAGTACAAATGGTTGGTGAACCTCTCCTCTATCTTGAGGCAAGAGACGGTACTAGTAGACCTGGTAATTGCTTCTATACAGTATGATTTAGAAAAGAAAATCAGTGAAAGCCTACCTAGGATGTTATCTTTAAACGAGTTTTATTCAAAACTTGAAAATGTCCACTTGCATCCCTTTGCTCCTCACTGCCTCATACATGACACCAGCTGTTCGTTCTGTGATGGTGGATGAACCTTTTGCTTCAGATAATAGCACTTTAACAATACAAGATTTCTTTCCTTCTGAAACCAGATTCATCGAATACTGATGGAGGATCAGCGCATAACTCGTACCAGAAGTTTTTAACAATTTGTTATTCCATCTTCACTGTTCATACCATTCGGTGTAAAAAATGGTTTGGGCTTACACATCTTTACAGATAGTAACTACTCTCGCAACAGAAGCTAAAGACATAACTGTTTACCTCCTTTGCAAAGAAATGCCACAAAATTGTTTGCCTTCAATATCCTTTGTACCCGTACGTTAAAGGTCTCATCGCAACTCATCTTATCATCAGCGAGCAATACCACTACCAACTTGAGGGGGAAGAAACTTCTGGGGGCTTTTGAAACGGATTGTGATTTCCAAAATGAGAGACAAAAAGGTGTAAATATTTAGCATTCTATTGTTGTATTGCTCATTGCTCTCATCAAGACTTGTTCTATCGTTGAATCACTACAGGTTCTAGACCACCTGAATTTGTCACTACGTTAGATCGTTGGATAGCTGATGTTTTAGCTGATGTTTGATGTGATCAAATTTTTTTTTATCGCGCAATGTACTCAAAAGTTTGAGATAGTGTTGCAAGTATATGTCCGCATATTTAGCATAATTCACATAACCAGCTGCGTAAAAGAGAGGTAGCTCGGTGTTTGTCAATGAGAACCCCCACCGACTTAGAGGGTGCAGAATTGCAACATTGCCCGTCTCACTATTGGCAATTTTGATTTGTCCCCCCTTACGGTGATGGCAAAAGATTATAGAAAAGTTGAAGTACGTTAATCAAGAAGTAGGGAAACATTGGTCAATTTGGACTTTTTTTAAGCTGCACAGGAATTTTGTTTTCCAGCGCTCTAAACAGTTTAATAACTCCAATCACAAATAATTTGGTTACTGAGCTCGCTTAGATCTTTTAGAATTATCATTCTGACATTACCATATCATTGTGTGGCATTTTGTACTTCTGAAAAATTTGAATCGGGGAAATTTTTTCGTGAACTTCACTGCAACAGTACATTTTAGAATTTAAATTCAGGGTCCCCCCCCCCCAAAAAAAGCGATGGCGCACCCCTTAATTGTGACGGAGTATCCATCCAGAATAAAAGCCCTCAAAAAAGAAAGAAATACCCCTTGAAAAAACTGCCTTAAAAATTTCAACGACGCAAAGCTGATCCATGAGCCCCCCCCCATCCCCCCCCCGCTTGTGCACCCCTCTGTTAATTAGAATTTTTTAACGGGAGAGTTTATTATTTTACTATTATAGAGTGTGATTTCTGCGACTTTTGAGTATTTTTTTAAGTAATAGAAATCATTTTTATTTAAATAGAGGATTATTTCGTCCCCCCCTTCCCCCCAAAACCCGACGCGCAAAGTTCTGGGACTTTTTACCCCTTCTTGCTGGAAGGGTAAGAAGTAATTTGCAACAGGTTTCACTTTTTTTTTTTGGATGTTTGGGTTTGCCCATTTTTTGGCCTAATTTTACTGTACTAGATGTGTTCAGCATTAAAAAAATTGTAAAAAAAAAAACTATTGCGTATTTTTAAGAACTTTTTTCTTTTGAAGAGGGCGAAATGTTTTTACTATTACCAACTAAATTTTAGAAATGAGACTTTGATACTTCTCGCAGGATGATATTAGAAAAAAATAAAATCCAGGAAAAACTGCAAATTAAAGGTTTTTTCAAAAATTCGTAAAAAATACAAAAATTGCTCTGTCTTCAAATTTTTTTCATTAATCATATTTAAAATTAAAATTCCTACCCTACAGTATAAAAAATATTTGTGTGGTGCGATTGGTTTGGGGTCTGTGAGGTAAAAAGTACTAAAAAGTGCAAAAAAAACGCATAAAACGTTAAATAACTTTTTTTTCTAATAAAAATATCAAAAATCGAAGCCCGAGGTGCACTTTTTCAGCAAAAACTGCACCAGTATACCAAATTTCATCTTTCTAGGCCTTACCGTTTTCCTGGGATGCGCGCCACAAACACACACACACACACACAAACATCTTATTTTATTATATGTATAGAAGATATGTACTAGCCGCCTGCGGCGACCAGTTGGTCCGCCTTTTTACGCAATTCGCCTTTTTACGCCAGGGTTGCCGCCTTCGGCGGCTGCTTAGACATTTTAGCGACGGTATTAATCAATGTTTTTCTTTATACATCTATATTATCATTCGCCTTTTTACGCCAAGGTTGCACCATCGGCGGCTGCTTAAATAAATTTTGTGTTGAATACAGTATTTTCTAGATCATCTCCAGTTATATGTCCTTTGGAATATTTTTAAAGGGGGGGGGGAGGCACAAAGGGCATACTCTTAATGCAAATTTTGTCGGAAAATAACAAAAAGCACTTCAACTTTTATGTGAAAGTATTGTTTTTTCAAAGTCATGGTACGTGTTTGTGGGGGGGGGGGCTATTGATCCCCCGTTGAAGTTCCTCTATTTCTTACTGTCTATCTACTGTATCCACCTCTATATTTGTCCACCCTTCTTTCTCTCTATCTATCTATCTATACGATCCATGCATATCTATCGCTGATAGTAAATATCAATCCTTTTCTATGTAAAAAAAAAAAAAACATTTTTTGCCCCTTAATATCATGTCTCTATCTACCAAACCTAACCACCAATCCCTACAAAAATCATGCAAAAAAACCGCGGGCTTTAATTATTTACTTAAAACTGCACGCAAAAAAAAAAAAAAAAAAAGGTCCTGTGTTCTCCGTAGTGTGCAAAAAGCAGCGCTTGCAAAAAATAAAAAAATAAAAAAACACCGCTTTTATTGAAGTAAAATGCGCACAAATATTTGACCAAAAATAAATATAGCAAAACGTCCAGAAAAAAAAAGTTGGAAAAATAAAGGTATGAAATCTCTGGAAGTTAAAGGAAAAAAAAAGTGAAGAGAAAGCAAACGATTTCTGTTAGGTCACGTGATGAGGAAGTGCGGAACTCAGCCGGCAATGCTTACAGGTCGCGTTGCGTTCTGCATTTAAAAAATTGTAAAAAAAAAACTTTTGCGTATTTTTAAAACTTTTTTCTTCTGAAGGGGGCGGAATGTTTTTACTATTACCAACTAAAATTTTGGAATCGAGAGCTCAATACTTTTTGCAGGATGGGTTTCGAAAAAAACTAAACCAAGAAAAAAAGGCAAAATAAAGGTTTTTTAAAAACTTTATAAAAAATACAAAAATTGCAATATTTTCAAAATTGTTTCAATCATCATATTTAAAACTAAATTTCCTACATTACAGTACAAAAAATATTTGTGTGGAGCGATTGGTACGGGGTTTGTGAGGTAAAAAATACTAAAAAGTGCAAAAAAACGCATAAAACATTAAATAACTTTTTTTCTAATAAAAATATCAAAAATCGAAGCCCGAGGTGCACTTTTTCAGCAAAAACTGCACCAGTATACCAAATTTCATCTTTCTAGGTCTTACCGTTTTCCTGGGATGCACGCCACAAACACACACACACAAACATCTTATTTTATTATATGTATAAGAAGATAGAAGATAGATATATATATATATATATACAGTCAACTCTCGTTTATTGCGGTTAATTCGTTCCAGACTTTACCGCGATAACTGAATTTCCGCGAAGTAGGATTCTGTATATATTTTTCTAATTAGAGCGCATAAAATTTAGTTACGGCAATTTAAATAGGTTTTTATCATAGTTAGAGCCTCCTAGACATGAAACAGCACTTTTAGCCACCATTACATTTGTATTATTTAATATATTGCACAAAATGAGAAAATGAGATTTGTTAGACGTAATAGATATCACATTGTTAATTATTGAGAAATAAACTATACACACACGCAGTTCTTACACACTACTACTAATTTATGAAAAAACCTCAACTTGTTCAATGAAGAATCAATTGCCCGTTAGTGACCGTAGGTGCCCCCCTCTTCCTCTACATTTACGTGTAAAACTTAAAAAGCTAGTACATTGTTGAACACCATTTACAGATGTATTTATCCCCTCGTAATAATACAGTGATTTATACTTTCCAGTTCGTGCTTAACGGTTAAAATGAGATAGCGATTCCCTGTACACTTTCTTCGGCGATTTTATACCTAAACTCCCTTAACTAGTACAACTATCCCCTCAGACCTTACTTAAAAGTTTACCTTACTTAAAAGACATATACTTTGTTATTCTTTTGTAGAAAAAAGTTAATGCGAGCGCATAAAAAAAAGCGAACTACTATTTTTGAAAGAAAAAAAAAGGAAAACAAGAAAAAAACGCGATGTAGTCAAGCCGCGAAAGTCGAAGCGCGAAGTAGCGAGAGACGACTGAATATATATATATATATATATATATATATATATATATATATATATTTTTTTTTTTTTTTTTTTTTTTTTTTTTTTTTTTTGTGGATCTAGAGAAAGGATCTAGAGATTTCCTTCGAACAATTTTCAAAATTGAAATCAAAGCCATCGGCGGCCCTTGCCCATAAATTTAACGGGCCGGGCCCTAGCCTTGCCCGTAATTAATTTTAGATTAAAGTTCTGAAAATGCAATTTTAAGCTATCTTTTAAGATGTTAGATGATGTGAGAGAGAGAGTTAGGGACCTTCCTCGGAAAAGTCAAGTATCAATCTCTCAATCTCAAAGAGATCTTTAGGTTATTTTTGGTGGTAGAGAATGAGAAACAGGGGGAAGGGTGCTTTGGGGTTCGGGAACTCTTGTCCAGAAGTTTTCTGAAATTTTAGTCCTCAAAACGCATTTTTTGATGACGTTAAGTCGAGGGTCGTGTGTCATCCTCAGAACTTTTTCGATAGTTAAGGTTTAAAGACGTAATTTTAAGCTATAGAGATGAGTGGGGTACAGTAAAAATTCAATTGCATTTTTATCATTAAAAACCATTGAAATTAATTTCTTTCAAATAATGCAATATTACTTCCTTTTACAAAAAAGGAAGTATTATATTCGCGAAAAAAATTTCACTCAAAAATTGGCCTTAATTTCCATTTTGCTCACCCTCGAATGAATGTTGAGTTTTTTTTTTTTTTTTCAACCCGACCACAAGTGGATATATGCCTAGGATCGTACAGACACCCGAAATATCCGTTTTGACGACCCCCGAGTTAATTACAGCGAATTTTCTCGTGACGTCCGTATGTACGTATGTATGTGTTATGTACGTATTTATTTCGCATAACTCAAAACGGTATGTCCTAGAAAGTTGAAATTTGGGATGTAGACTCCTAGCGAGGTCTAGTTGCGCACCTTCCCCTTTGGTTGCATTCGGATGTTCCTACGGGGATATTTTGCACCATTTTGGGGGGGGGGAATCATAGTTAATTTCAATGCTAACTAAAGTGGTGTTATAATTTGTCAAACACTTGGCGATGTATCGACAAGCTTTTTGCCGCTAAGTTTTGTCACCAACTTGGCGAAAAATTTGGCTTTTTTTTTTAATTTTTAAATTTGGTTTTAATTTGGCCAATGTTGGTGATATTTAAAGAGTTAACCACTGAATCACGTTAAAATTGCCAATAATGGGGAAAAAAATCTGTGTAAAACTTTTTTTGCTTCGGTTCGCAAGAAACTAGGGTGAAAATATTTACTGTTTCCTTGCTTATTCCAAGGCGCTATTATCATTAAATTGGCGTAAAAGGAAGTCATGTGATGCACACATCAGCTCGTTTGTCATTGTAATATAGGTATTGTAAAAGTGGACCTAGAAAAACTATGAATTCACACAAACGAAAAAATAAATAAAACGAAATGTAATTTTGTCTCACTGTTCCCCCAGTCAGTAGGAACAACGAGACACGCATTTTTTGAATTGGGAAATGTTGTTAAAAAATATCTGTGTTTTCAGTAAAACGCAAAACTTATTTCCAGTTTTCATCTGTAGTTTTATGTCTAATTCTTGCTATCATAGCACAAGATAACTGTTAAAGCTACATTATAAGTTAAACACACCAGTAGTGGCCAGTGCTTCAGTGGTACCTTGCCTTAAGCTTTCCTCAGATAAAATGAATTTTAAAAAATTATTGTTTACACTGATATCGATATATTCAGAAGCTTACACAAAGACAAATACAGACGGATCTCGATAACTTGAAGCTGAAAACTCGAATATTCCTTTATCTTGAAATTTTCAGTGGGTCCTAAACTCTTGAGACTGTTGTGGAAACTTCCCATAACTCGGACGTTTTAGCCGGTTCCCTTGGAACTTCGAGTTATCGAGAGTTGACTGTAGTTTGATACAAGCGCTGATCTTGGGAGTGGGATTAGTCGTGATAGTAAGTGAGCAGAGAAAGCTCGGAGGGATATAGTAATCGGGGGTAGTGACCCCCAATTATAGAATATTTTTGCTTTAAAACGTTGATTTTCTTCATTTTTTTCATTATTTTTTTAATTCTCGAAAATTATGCTCCCCTTACTTTTTAAGTGCTTGAGTTGGATTTCTTAAGTCTTAAGTTCCGAAAAAGAGTTACCACTTGACTTAGTCACTTTATACTTTTTTAACAGAATCTTTTCAAATTTTATTCACTTTAAGTCACGTTTTCACAAAAGCCTTTCCTGCTTCCGCATAATTAATAAATTTTATACGAGTATATCCCCGAAGATAGTCTTTTATTTTAACTCGAAGAAAGGTGATTGCTGTTAAACATGCCTTTAGAAGAGCTCTCGTGTTTGAGGTTCTTTCAGAATTTACGTTTAATAGTTGACGTCTAGCCCAGGCCAAGGAATAATCTATTTTCGCCATTCTTAATTAAGCAAATAAGTTCTGTAAAACAATTTTGACTGCAAGCGCACTGCAAGTGCACGGAAAACAACCAGACCCCTAAACCCAGTAGTTTCCTATCTGCGGAGCGCGTCTCCCTATTGAGGCATGGAATAATTGAAAGGAGAGCTCATGCAACTGTTACCAAAATAACATTTTTAATTAAAAACGAATCAAATTGGTGTCAGAAAATAAAAATCAGCAAAACGCAGTAACTGTGTCATTCGAGAGTTTGACCGTTACGGTACAACATTTACCGTTGCGAAGGTAACAGTTTGAGCATCTTACATTAAGAACATGGATATGATTGACACCCGGGATCCGGAGTTGGAGTCGGAGTCCAACTGATTTGGGGTAAGGAGTCGCAGTTGGAGTTGGGAGTCGAGGTCTAAACATGGCCCCACTAGATGGCGCTGACGCTTAACGGGCCTTGACGATTTCGGACTTTTCTGTATTAAACCGATGCAACTACGATCCGCTCATGCATCCACCAATCAATGTCAACGTTTCAAACTTCTTTATTTTTGATTGGACGTCGTCCATTTTGACCGCAAGAGGTGCTGATAGAAACCCCTGCATCCACCAATCACTGGCAACGTAATAGAAACGGGGGCTCCCTGTAGCGCCCTCTTTGTTGCCATGAGTTTCAGTGATTGGCACGGCCTTTAAGAATTAAGAGGGGCCATGGTCTAAACTTCCAAGAGTCGGACTCGGGGTCGTTCATATTCCTTCAAAGTCTGTAACTCTGCCAGTGCTGCGGAGTCGGAGTCGAACTAATTTTAAAATATTTAGGCAAAGGAGTCGGAGTCAAATCCGAATGCTCTAAAATTGTTGGAGCCGGTCATTTTCCCTCCAACTCCTCAGCCCTGATTGACACCTCGGTTTGAGAAATTTTGCACTTAAAAGCAAGCCTGTACTTATCGCATTACTATTGCATTAATATTTCATTAATGTTGTAGTACTTCAAATTTCACAGCATAAAATTGCAGTTTATTTTTCTGTTTTCGTGTACGAGTTGTGGAAGTATTAAAATTATGATTATTCTCATTAAACTATAATAATAAAAAATTAAATGTCTTGTGATTTGGTAAACAAAACTATTTTGAATAAAGTATAATATTTTCTTTCTAGCGCATTAAATAAATTGTTATTTAAGGATAAAATTTATGAAATTACAAAAATTGAAGAGGGCGTAACAATTTTTTTGTAACAAAAGGGGGGCAGGAAATAATAAAGTTTGAAAACCACTGTCCTATCCTATTGTAGAAAAAAACGCTCTTTTACACTTGTTTCTGTAGTAAAATCATCTCACAGTTATAAGACTTTTGGAGAGGTCCTTTAAGCTCTCTTTTTTTCTTTCTAGATCTAAAAGGTAGATTTTTTTCCATCAAATTAGCCTTCAAGTATTTTTTCTTTAGTGGAAAAATCACTGGAATTTCAAGAAGTATTTATTAATTTTACATTTAGCAGTAAATAATCCATTTATTGAAAGTAAAAGTGTCAAAATGTGTATTTCATTTCTTAATTAAGACACAAGATTAAAAAACATTGGACATTTTTTATACAATATGCAGCGGGTTATTGATCAGTATTTATACATCCAGCGAAACAAAAACTTCCAACTCTAACATATTTTTGCAAATTATAATACTTCAAATGCTCAAAATGGGCCTTGCTGTGGTAGCGCTAAGAATTGCCCTACTGAGGGGAAGGGAAGCAAAGACAGACATTTTACTTTACAGATGTTTCCCCACACCCGTCCAGCATTTATTATTTAAAAAAGAAGGAAAAAAAATCAATCCTTCTTGCGTCTAATGAAACGGATATGGATTTTGTATTTTTAACCTATTTCTCCACAAAAATTAAAGTAAAAAATAATCATTTTAACTAAAAAAAATGATAGAAATGCATCTACGGAAGCTTTATTACACAAAAAGAAACTATGAAAAAACAACTATAGGGGAAGGTCGGATAGTATAGGACACCTAAGCCATTTCAATCATAACACTACTTGTTTTTATTTGTAAAGAATTAGTTTTTACACTAAATTATGCTGTACTAAGTTATCTAACATAAATTGTAAACTTTGGTAAAAAAACATGGAGTCATATTTTTTAAACAAATTTTTGTCAAACTCTATTTTTGGCCAATTTTAAATTTTGGAGGGTTGTATCGAACAAAACATTAAAAATGTCGAAATAAAAACAAATAGTTCAGAAATAACATTTTAATGTGCAAAAAAATGAAACGAACAAAGTAGTTGGTTACTTAGAATAGTATACAAGTCTAAAAATGAAAAGCTGTGATCCTTTCACCCAAAGTACTTTTTGGGACTAAATATCTTTTACTAGCTTCTCTATTTGTCATTTTATTAAGTCAAGCTTTTTCAATGGCTTCTTTCATATTTGTTTCTCATCCCATTTATGTCGTGATTTTTCCATTTCAACCTGTTGCACAAAGAAAAACACCATCAGTATTTTATTTTGGTGCCAGTAAATTTGTCCGATACAACCCGAAAACGGTTTGTCCGCTACAACCCGACTGTAAAGCTACCGTTGTTTAACCACCACTAGGTTATTACTGAAGCTAGACACTTTTATAGCTCATAATACTTAGATTAATATACTATCAGTCTAAAGGTATAACAATGAAACAATATAACTTACTCTATGTGTAAATATATGCCACGTAAGTTAAGTTCGTGCACTGCAATTCTCTCAAAAAACAAACAACTAGCTTTGCACACCAGAACAAACGGTTGATTTGAACCAGTATGGCGTCTGTGGCTTTCTTCCCCAATACGGCACACTATGTTGACCCAGTACGTGCTGCCCCTGGCGGCGGAATTAAGAAGCAGTCCTTGTCCGATACTAAACGACCTTCCCCTAATTGAAAATGAAAAATATACTAGGGGAAGTCCACTCATATTGGACTAGAAGTATAAAAGCCATCAAAAAGTTATGAACTGGCATTTAAGTTATAAAACCGAAGCTTCAAAGGCTACGAGGATGAAGTTGCATCTGTCTTCAAATAACACAGCTTGTAAAAATGAAATACATGGCGAGCTCAGTCAATTCCAGCCGAGGACTGCAGTTTCTGCCTTAGTCCTGGCTGTAGGGCGGTAACTTACTGAGCATGAACATAGCTTGTGTTATAACGAGATTTGTGTTTTTCTCCTCTATAATCATATTTCGAATTTATACATCAGTTGAATACTACAAAATCTTGTTAACTGAAATAAATGTTGTTGTGGCATTACAAATTGTACTTAATAAGATTTATGACCCAGTGTTTTTATTCGAGATACACCAGTTGAATCCTACAAAATCTTGTTAACTGAAATAAATGTTGTTGTGGCATTACAAATTGTACTTAATAAGATTTATGACCCAGTGTTTTTATTTGAGATTGTGAATTTTGTTAAGAAGATACAAGTGAAAGAATTAAAAATAAAATGTTTCCTTTATTGAACTAACATTTTTTTCCCACGTTAGACCAGTGGTTCAAATCAAGAATATGAAATTAAACAGCCCCCCCCCCCCCTTTCCAAATAGCAGAGACAAATAATTTACCTCAGTTTGAGCAGAGAATTTAAATTAGCGGCGACGAGTAGTATTACAAATGTGTTGCTAATTTTCTGGAGATTTCATTATGGCAACCAGTAGAAACTTCTATAGGCTCGTTTGTTTGTCAACCGAACAGTAGTGCAGTTGCATGATATTTTGAAAATGAATATTGATGATAATAATTCAGTTTGCAGACATTTCAGCAATTGAAGCAGTGAGAAGCAAAAGGATGCAAATGGACATTTTAAAGTTTTGAGCAAAACGCGTTTAAAGAAAACGTCCTAAGTAGGCTTTCCATGATTTTTCTTTTCTAAATCATGCTATATAGCAGCACCTACCAGGGCTACTAGTACTATCTCTTGCCCTGAAACAGAGGAGAGGTTCACCTGCCATTTGTACTGGTTATGTCCAAATTTTTAATTTTGCCACTTACATCCCTTTGCTTCTCACTGCCTCAATTAATCTTAAGTGTCTTGTATAAAATACATATCGCATGCTTCCTTCAAGCATATTATTCCTAAATTGGACTTGAGTAACTATTTTATATTATCTTTTAAAACAATATTTAAAAAAAGAAACGCCATTTTCATCTTTAGGAAAAATGTGCCTAGCTAAGCCAGTTTCTTATTAAATTCAGTTTATGATGCTCTGCTTTCCATTTTTGTTTTGCTTCACATTTAGCCACACGGGCCTCTTGTTCTTAGAGGTTCCAATGTAGGTTGTATTCCCCGACATAACAGCTTGATCAAGTTTTAAGAATCGGCAAATTATTATTATTTTTTTTTTAAATTTAAACCCTGTCTGAAAATTATATCATAACTTTACAGAAAAGAGCCGCATTAATTCCTTTTAAGTACATTTATTTATAAATATGGACAGAACTATAACAGTCTTTTACAAACTTGAACAGCAATGTTTAACATAATATGTATTCATAAATTAACATTCATTTCTCCCCGCCATCCTGTTTCTGAACTGTTTCGGTACCTTACATGCGTTAGACAATCTGTAAGGGAAAAGAAATACATTAGTGACACAAATTACATGACTTGTTTAGAAATTGTGATTATATTCAATTTAGATTTATAAACTAAAATTGTATTTAATTTAGGCTTAGAAATTGTGGTTGTACTGAATTTACGGTTAGAAATTATGGTTGTATATAATTTTTGCTTAGAAAATATGATTGTACTAAATTTATATTATGAAACATTCTGATGCTAATTATTTCATAACAAAAATTCTTGGGAACAATTTCAGATAAAATACAGAAAATAATTAGTGAACAGCTGCTTTGCTTATGTGACGGTATCCAATCATCTGCGACTGTGTTGCATGATTAAACTGTATGTTGAAGATCTGTTGTATGTCCATTCCGCTTAGGCACTCTCAACTAAATTGAATTCGCAGAGCAATTCCGCATCGGGAGCAGGGATGCGAAGTCACAGTCAGGAGTGGATGGCTTTCTAACTCCAAGAGTCCTCGTCGGTCATTTACCGTCCGAATCTGAAATTCTGCCGAGGCTGCGGATTCAGAGTCGGATTCGAGCTGATTTTGTCATAAATAAGTCAGAATCGGAGCCGAAGACTCTAAAAACCCAGGAGTCACCTTACTTAAAGCAATCAAAGATATCCAAAAACTACGTTTTGGGGACTTCAATGTTGAAAAATCTCAGGCCTAGCTCCAACTCTTTGTAATTTGTGTTCAATTATTACTTTATGTATTACTCTTCCCTCCTCCTCCTCCCTCCTCTTCCGATAATGAACCTCTCCAGGGACTGAAATAGCAACAAATAGAACTAAAATATCAGGCTGAAAATGGCATTAGATTATCAAATAGCGATTAGTATACATACATCTGTACCTAATTTGACGAAGATCACACAACAAGTTGTGCATTTAGTTCTTGAATGACGATAAAAGTTTCAATTTATCTTCATTGGCAGGGTAATGCGACGTGAAATGTTGTTCGTGCTCTAATATCCCCCCCCCCTTCCTCCCGTGATGGAATAAACTTCTCTCACGTAGTTAGTTGAGGATGAATAATTCCCATTGTAATTTGTAATTTCTCGTGTAAAATGTTTCATTTAATGTTATTAAGACTTGGCTTTTATTTATCAATCTGATTCAAAAGAGATTGATTAAAAACTAAGTAAAAATACTTACTCAATCATCTCCTCAAATAATCATACTCCAAACCGTAGCTGGGGACGACTAAATCATAAGACACGGGATTGTGGTACTTGACGAAAGTAGTACTTGGGACACGGTACTTATAACTCAGTGGTGCATATGCCACTGGGGCTACAACTGCAGCTGCAGGGTAAGTATATCCACTAATGTAGGAAGAAGGAACATAGTAGCTTGCGGCACTGATTGTGGCTACCAAGAAGCTGAGGAAGAAGAGTGCTCCCTGCAAAAAAGAAAAAGGAAAGTATATAAAAAATAATATATATATATATATATAAATGAATGTTTGTCTGTATGTCATCCATGAACTCAAAAACTACCCGGCAGATTTGGCTGAAACTTTCACCGTTTGTTATTTTTGGTACTGGGAATGTTTAGAGACCAGTTCGAAAAAAATCCAATCGATAGTTCCTTTTTTATTCCAATTTAAGTCACAATCCATTGGATAAATACGAATAAAATTATCGGCTGCAGAAATTAATTCGCGTGAAAGATCTCATTGATAAGAAGTTAGCAGTTGCCATTTTTCTTGAGCTTGAACAAATAAATTCTTTCTTTATTGTTTTGTGGATTTTCATGCAACAGGGGGATTTAAAACTTTTTCTATTTGATATTTTTAGCGATTGATTGATCTTGCAAACTGCGTGAGTACAAAATTTGAGTTATAGTCACGGCTTCACTTGATACCTGGACCGATTATTATGAAAATTGCTTGTATATATGTATTTTTCCACGTTTAAGGTGCATAATATGCTCATTGAAGCCACTCGCCACCAGGTGGCACTGCAGAGTAGCAACTTCTGCCCCGTTCAACCGATTGTCATGAAAATCAGTATAATGATGTATTTTTTTGTTGGCGTAGCAACGCGCGTCGGGTACAGCTAGTTATATATATATATTTTTTAAAAAACCGACTGTGTAAAAACCCAAAAAAAAAAAATCTAAAGCCCAGTAGTTTAGAATGTTATTAAGCACTACTGAATAACTACACTATTGAAATAGTTTTATAATGCATACAAACATAAGACAAATCATAAATTCAAAAGCAGAATAGAAGGATCAACTGTCGGGGCCCATTCAAATTTTACGGCGTTCCTTGATTGGTAAAAAGTAATTGGCCCCGTCTGTTGATCCTTCTATTCTGCTTTTGAATATACGATTTGTCTTATGTGTGTATCAATTATAAAACTATTTCAATAATGTAGTTACTCAGTAGTACTTAATAGCATTCTAAACTATTGTGCTTATTAATAGTGTCAAGGTCCGCGGATACGGATACGGATTTCAATTTTTTTTTTACCCAATTCAACTATCTAAGTGTTTAATTTTTTTACGGAAGGTATTTTTGCTTCTTCAAAAAATGTCATCTGCGGCGAAAATATACTCAAGACTATGATTTACTCTGTAAAGAAATCTCCGTTAAAATTGAGGGAGAGTTGGAAGGAACGGGTCAACGCTGCATTAATTCTTAAATAGAATGTGATAAATTATTTCTAACTTGTTCGGTAGATGTAGGATACAGGGGCAAGAGTGCAAAGTTGCTACTGGACAGGTTAGAAATATTTTTCGTATTTTATTTCAGCATAAATGCGGCGCTGACCCATTCCACTCCACTTACTCCGACCGACAGAATAACAGAGCCGGGAACACCTTTACAAACAGTAAATAGAGAATTTAGTCTCACTTTTTTTGAAGAATGCCGAGAAAAACCAAAATGAAGAATAACAGAAACCCCAAATCAATAACAGAAACTAATATTAAACTAAAAATTAAAATAAAAAAAACATGCCGACCTGATATTGAGATGGATTTCGCGGGTCAGAACACACATTATTAACAAATATGAACTGACAGCGGATAGAAATTTTTAATCATTGAGCTTTTCTCCTTATCCGACTATGAAATAGCTACCGATCACGAATATAAAGGCTTTGAATTGCATTTAAAATTTCCTTAATATGATATAGCTTTTATTATATATAACTTGGAAATTCCAAACAAATATCAAACGCAGAAAACTTAGTTCTTTGAATTTGGGGCCAATATTATTAACGTACGGGTAAATTTTTACTACCATAATTCTGAAATACGTTAAGTTGGTTTTTATTAATATTTCCGGTAATTCAAGTTCTGCAAAAACGAGACCAAGCTTTCGATCACGTCACCTTTTGAACGAAAAAAGAACTATCAAAATCGGTTCATCTGTTTAGGAGTTACGATGCCATAAATAGAGACACTCTTACACTTTTAAAACGTATTACCCGTTTCTTTTTGGAACGGGGGGTACAAATTGGCTTTTGAAATGATACCTTATAATTTAAATAGGGAATAAAAACTAATTTAAATGGAATTTAAGAGTCTTTTATTCAAATATTTAAGAATTTTTAGAATAGAAAAGATCCGTTTAAAATCCGTCAAAAAAGTAGCGGATACGGATATGGATACGGATCTTTATTTTTTTCCCTCGGATATCCAAGGATACGGATACGGATATCCGGAACATCACTAGTAAAAATGACTATAATAAATAATTCATCACTTATAACAGCAGTAGAACAGACTACAAAAGATCTGCGGGGCGCACGCGAACACTTGGGGGTTTTTTTTTTATAGAAAATTTCAAGTTTCATAAAGAACAAAAATTAATTTATCGTGCATTATGGTTTTTTTTTTAATAACCCGTTGAATTAAATTTAAAACAAAGAACTTGCTAAAGCTAAAGATCACCCCCCCCCTCCCAGAAACCGTAACCTGATATTTTGTATTAATTATCTCTACGCTTCACATTCTTTTCAATATCTAAACACATATTCATGTAAAGTTAAACTATTATTAAGTGGCGCATTAGCTAAAGAAATTGTTCAAACCACATAGTCCTTATTGATAGTGCATTTACAGCATAATTTATGTACTCAATGTAGAGCATTTGTATGAAAAAATGAGATGAAGTTTCGTTATGACAGCATGATACTATGTCTGAAATACAATTACACTAAAAAGAATGAAATATAAAATAGATTTTAAACAAAACTAGAACCGACTTCAAAGATGCTGCTGGAAATCTTTCCAAAATATATAATATAATTTTATTCTTTGAACACAGATGTTTTAAACGGAATTTTCGAAGCACACGCAAAAACGATTGATGAAATCATACGTAATCATAATTCAATTACAAAAATAAAATTTAATGGACCCGGGTTCATCAATAGCATTCGCATATTTGTGTAGCGATAGAAATGTTTCATTCTTGTTAATTGTGAGTACTTTTTCTGAAAAATATAAACGTAATGTGGTTACAAATCATTTGACCTATCGTTTTTCGACGACTTCAAAAATTATGTTTAAAAGTAGTATCGATGGTGTTGAGGAATGAAATTTATTTTTCAGCAACAATTTTTTAACTCGATTCATCTTTTTTTTGACTAAAAACTACATTATTGTTATTACATTTTTAATTTTTCAATTATTTTTATTTTATTTATTTATTTTTTTTTAAAGTTTAGAATAGATATTTTTTCAAAAATTGTCACAATGGGGTCGTTTCCGAAACTTTAAAAGTATTTTTTCTGAAAGAGGAGAAAACATTGGATCGGACCATTTTTTAAACAATTTGGCAAAGTTAAATGTTTAAAAAAATTAATTTTATGTTATCGGCGAGCTTTCATTTTTTACGCTTCTGCACATGACATCACAAGTGATGAAATGCCTTGCACTGATGCCATTAGCGCAGAGCGCAATATTTAATTCGCTTCTTTACTCATATGTAGTGGCAACGATATGGTTGATAGCAAGCGAAAAGCGAAATATTTAATTCGCTTCTGAATTATCATAACGTGGAAACGCGGTAGGCAGCAAGCGTAAGCACTCAGTGCGCCAGTGGAGACGCGCCAAAGTATGGTAAATATTTGATCTTGTGTTCATTTTGAAAGAGACAAAGCAACGGGTGCTTAAAATTGCAATGAAACACTTTTATTCCTGAGATTTTCAATTTTCTGTTTTTGAAAAAGCAGTTTTAAAAAAATAATTCGAAATTATTATTATTATATTTTTTTTAATGAGGAAAAAGATACCAATGTGGGACAAATGATATGCTTTTTTTATTTTTAGTGACAAAATAAAACTTAAGTCTTTGAGAGTTCATGATAAAATTGTTTGCAAAAGTAAAAATAAATAAACGTGATTTACTAAACTTTTGCTTGCTTAAATTTCCTAATGACGGGATTATTTTAGATTTGAGAAGATTTTTTTTTTTTCCTCCATGTTTACAGAACAAAAGAGTATCTTTAATTGCAGAAAAGAATGAGTGTTTGTTATTATTTATTTACTTTTTATCCGTGCTGAAAGTTAATTGTAAGAATCAAATCAATGATCTCACAAAAAGATAAATCCTCACATCCAATAAAAATTTAACTTACCAGTACTTTCATGATGAACAGTTGTTTACAAACTGAGCTTAATAAATAAACACGAACAAAATGCAATCCGAAACTGTATTAATGTCTTCACGATCTAACTCGGTTTTTATATAGCAAATCGTAAACCTTGAACGAACAACAAGCGTCAAAATGATGAACAACCCGAGTCCAAACTTTTGCAATATCGGCTGTTGCAAGACTCAGCGCCAAAGTCTACGAATGGTAACTGTATTTGAAGAAGGATATCTTGCTTGTAAATTCAGGAATTGACATCAAAACCCTTCATTGTCATTCGCAGGTGATCTTTTTGTCGAAATAATGAGATGACACCCTGGAGGATTGAAGGCAATGTAGTATTCCACGCATGAGTCTGCGGTTTGGGAAAGGTTGACTCTGTAAAACTAGAAATACTAATAAATTAAGTTTTTAAGTCATGGCCGCAATGAAGGGTGTAGGAAACTGAGACCCTTTGAGATACAATAATTACTAAAATAATCGCCTCCCCATTGTCACCGCTAAAAAGAAGTTAGATACCATTTAGTGTACAAAAAGCAGTGACTGTGGGTAGGGGCACCCCGATGGGAGGACACGGCAGGTCACTGTGACCTCCCAAAAATGTCTTTAATTGGTATGTTTTGTCTGACGATTCGGCAAAGTTTGGAGTTCCAGTCGGCCAAACTTTTCATCATTTGGCGAAATTTGAAGTTCCATATTGCTAATTGAGAATTTCTGCCCTCCCAAAGTTCAAAGCGAGCTTGAATGAAAAGCTTTGGACGCGTAACTGGAGAATAGCGGATTCGATGCCCGCGGGTCGAAAATCCTCCGTGTACGCTAATGGTGAGTGGGGTACCTTAAATCTGTCGTGGTCACAAAGGGCTCCAAGTTCGCAGCACAAATGAACACCTCTGATGATGATGGATAATGGTTTGCTGTGCTCCTGCTTTGGATCAAAAAATAGAACTGTTTTCAGTGCCCCATTCAGCAGGTTAATTTATATATGCTGGAATCCTGTGCCCCTTTTTCCATTCAAAAATTGCTTTGCTTGGTCTCTCCTTCAATTTTTGAATAGTATATTTTTAATAATGCAATCCTAAAGCTGCAAACAGACTACGAAAACAATATTATGTTTATAAAATCAGTTTTATGTACCAAAACATATCAATTATTATTGAATTATAATCTGAATGTTAATTACATTTAACAACTCATAAAAAATTACAGAAAATAGATGTTTAAAATACCACAAAAGTGAATAGTGATATAATGTTAATGCAATGCATGGGCTTGAATTTGAGCTCATATTTCCTGAAACCATGTGTTGCTGAAACAAGGACGGATACAAGGAAAGGGGCGATCGCCCCTCCCTTGAGAGACCCCGCACCGGCAAATTTTCCGAGTTAAAGACTTTAAACGCAAATGTAGGCCATATTTGACGACACAAAGGAATAAAATAGAGTTCTAATTCGAATCTCCTTCTCTGAAATTTTTCAGAATTGAAGTTTCAAAGGTACAACATCAGACGATTTTTGGCGATGTTAGTAGAAAGGAGATTTGCCCCGGTAGATAAAAATGTTGTCCTCCCCCCCCCCAAAAAAAAAACATGTTTTAATTAAATACGTAGTAAGTTAAAAAATCAACTGCCCCCTCCTCTTGAAAAACTTTTGGATCTGTCCTTGTGTTGAAAATTGAAAATGTATCGATGTTTTTAGAATGGGCTCTCAGACCCAAAAACAGTGATACTTCTTCCTGAAATCGATTTGATTGATTGATATATATATATATATATTTAAAGTGTATATCGTAAATGATATGGTTGTGAGGTTGTGGCAAATTTAAATTTCCGGGAAAAGGATTTCCCAGATTTCTGCCATTGCAATATTTTCCCAGTTTCATCCTTTAATCAGAACTCCCCAAAATCAGTTTTTTTTTTTTTTTTTTTGAGCAATCACGATTGCTTATTGCTTTCATTTGACTGTTTCGATGTGCTATCATTTTATTTTCCCACCAGCACCCTCTGCAGCATCACCGTCGACCGGCTCCTCACGGTGCTGCTCCTCTAGCGAAAACCGTCTCCAGGTTGCGTCAATATCCTACACTTACACGCATACATACACGCACGTACAAACAAACACATACATACACATACACAAACACATACACACACTTAAACACATACATGCACACACACACGCATACATACAAACACCTACACATACATACAGACACCTACACATACACACACAACTACCCACACACTCATGCCTGCACACAGACACAAACACATATGCCTACACACACATACACTTTCCCCACCACACACAAACACTCATACACACAACTACCTACACACTCATACCTGCACACAGACACAAATGCACATGCCTACACACACATACATATACCCCCTACACACAAACACGCATACCCCTCCCCCTACACGCATAAACACACGCCTACATACACACACACACACTCGTGATTGCGAAAAACATAATTTGAATGCAAGAGGTCAAAATTCTTTTTTTTTTCTTTTTTTTTGTGGGGGGGGGGTATTTTTTCTTTTGGGGGAAGAGGGCACCTGTTTTGGGGGGAGTTTTGGTGGTTATTTTGGGGGGATGCGCCCTTGCTCTTAGAGGGGAGGAACACCCCTTTTATGGATGAATAATCGTATTAGCGAGGATCTCATTTAAACGAAGGAACTCGTGCGAAATGAACACAGCTTTTAGTTGTTTACTTTACTTTCGAAGTTTCGTTTTCCACGTAACCTCAGAAACTTGACAAAACGTGACGAGGAACAGCTATGTGATGACATGAAGGATGAACTCTCTTGACCTGTTTTGGCTCGAAGTAGAATAATCTGGCTTCGTTGAAGACATCTCATTCATTAACGGTTTAAATGCAGCTGTCGTCTTTGAAAATCTCTTTTTTTTTTAAACTTCATTATGATGAAAACTTTGATTGTTGTTTTTCTCTTTTATGCGAGTAGTTAAAACAGTAAAGGAGGATTACAAGAAAATCAGTCATTTCAAAGCTTTCGGGAGGGTGGAGGGTTAAAGGGTAAAAATTTGGTGTATATTACATAGCAAAAATCAACCAAAAAAAAAAAAAACTCATATATAAAGGTAGTTTAGCAGAAAAGTATTATTTTGCATCCCAAATTCTTCAACTTTTCATAAGGGGTGCAGTTTGGCATATTTTAGAAACACAAGTTATGTAATATTTCTGTTTAACTGCAAAAGTTCATAAAACATTTTCGTTAATTTAATGAATATTGCGGGTTTAACTAGCAAACTTGACAAAAAGTCACTATGCAATTTTTTTCATACTATATAGTTTTCTATAATTTTGATTCATAAATCGATTAATTAACTAATCTTTAACTATCATCTGAAATTAAAATAAATGTACTAAAAGGTAAAGCATTGAAAAGTTTTAAAAATACTCTTCTAATTTTTCTAATGAGTCCTCTAATTAAGTTTATGAAATTAAAGTTCCCTAGTTTAAAAATCAGCCATCTAAAATATTAGAAATAATGCTTTTCGTATCCATTTTATCCTCTGTCTATCATTATCAACCACATGTTTATAACTTTTTGCGCTGGATGGTAATGACTTTTGTACGTATTTCACCTGACAAGGTATAAAATACGGCTACCCTCGTTAAAAGTTTCCACAGTTTGAATAAAGGTTCACTGAATCTAAGCATAGAAAGAACAAAATTGTACAATAATGTTAAAAGTAACTCATTGCGAGTAGGGATGATATTGGCAGCAGGGGCGTGCACAGGGGGAGGGGGGAGAAGGCACACTTGTTGGCTTGTGCCGGAGTCAGAAGGGGGCCCGAGATTTTAAAATGACGGGTGTACTTTATGTAGGGATGTAGGAGTGAACAATGTAGAGGGGGGCTGTAAAAGTCAATTGTGACGGGCCCCAAAATTTCTGTGCACGCCTCTGAATGGCAGCTGTATCCCCCCCCCCTTTACTATGATATTAAATACACCTAATAAGGCAGCATATTTCATTATAGTCGTATTTTCCTACTTTTGGTTCCATAGGCTGATTTAGAACTGAGGGAAGGGGGGGGGAGGCAGTTTTTTTCCTTGAGCAAAATTTGTTGTAATTCATTAACAACAAGAAGTTCCACAAAGAACTAAACTAGCCTACTTACTTTCCCGCATATTATTTTCGACTAAGGAAAACTTTAATTGCTTTCAAGAGTAATTAAAAATAATAGGCTTATTAAAATAAATACGTCAAATAAAAAGAATGTGCGTCACGGGACACTCGGCAGAAGTGATAACGTTCATAGGATTAAATTATTATCATTACTTAATCCTATGAAAGTAACAATTGGCTTATGGTAGCTATAATAGGTAACGAAATTTTTGCACTGTATGTTATCTAAAAATCTTGCAAAGATTGCATCAAGTACAGTTCCTTGACTTGTAGTGGCTTCTTCTGGCTTATTAATCATTTGTAATTGTAATTTGGATTGCAGAAATGATACTAAATTTTTAGCTCGATCAGAAGCAAAATTAACATTGAAATCTCCGGTTCAAATTAAAGCAGAACTTTCTTGTGTATAATTTAAAAGCTGTTTATGAATAAATTGAATATTACTTGAAATACTTTTATTTGGAGATATATATCGGGTAAGTGCAAAAGCTCGTGCGGAGTTTGTGAAAGAAAGTCATACAGTGATTAGGCAAGTAAAACTCTTTATTCAATCAATGATATATCCTCCATCGTTGTATATAATCATCTTCCAACCAGGGGCGTAGATAATGGGGGGGGGACAACCCCCCCCCCCTCCGAAACGTTAGTCTCAAAAAAAAAAGAGAAAAAGAAGAGGGAAGAGAAAGAAAGAAAAAGAAAAAAAATCAAAACGACTTTTTTCTGAGTAACAAAGGTCAAAAATTCACTTCGCTCCCCCCTCCCTAATGCCATTGAAAATCTGCTCCATGTGTGACCCTCAAGCATAAAGACGTCTCCCTCTGCTGCGAATTTTTTGATATTTGAGTGAAATTTGACACTTCGCTTTAGAAATGAGATTGATTTGTTAAATCCACGTATATGCAGCCTTTCTTTGTCATTGATTCTGCAAATTGTTAAATATATTTAATTGAATGAGCCGCGCAGTGGGAATATTGCATACAGTCGAATCTGTACATTTCGAATTTCACATTAAAGAAAAAAAATCGAGATAAAGAGTTTTGAAATACGGGGGCTTAAGAAACTTTTTATAGAAATTTGAAATATGAAAAATAATGGTGAAAATTTGAAATCGATACTAAAGACAATATGGGGCTCTTGATTAAAATTCCTCTTTATTAGTTTTGTTAGGTATTTATTCTATTATTACATTATTAAATGCTTTATTGCGAGTTTAAGGAATCATTTTGACAGTAAAAGAAACGTTAAGCATATCTTTTTCAAGAAAAAGTCTTATTGCTTTTTGGTCCCTGATTTTTTTTTTTTTTTTTTTGATTCACTATTTATCTTCTTGAGGTTAGCAATTGCAGCATTGCAGCAAATCTAACTTGGCCAGTATTCTACGATTTTCCTTTTTTCATCAATTGAAAAAAACTTATACTTTCTTTTCACTCCTATCATTTCGGTTTTCAAAGGAATCGCAATTTTAAGAAAGAGAGCAACCAAAGAACAGTACTAATCCAGATAACAGCGAAATGGCTTTTAACTTGAAGGACCTTTAACCATGAACTTGAAATGTTCCACTTACATATGTCAAGCCTGTGAATTTCACCCCTTTACTATCTTCTTCCAAGAAAGTGCGCGAAACGACTGTCCTTTGGTTAATCTTCCTGGAAAGCCTATTCGTGGAACGCATTTCTAACTTTTTTCCACTGCCTCCTCGGCTCTTGAAGACAATTCCTCTGTTTCTGAGTTGAAGAAAATGTTTTTGTTTGCTGCTTTAAAGATCATTGGGTTTCGAACCCAAAAATGATAGCATAACCAGAATTCGAGACGATAGAGGTTTTTGTTGGTCTGGTCTACCTGTGTGTCATAGGTCATAGACAAAACGACCTTTGCTAACCAGTATCCATTGCAATCACATTGATTTTTCTGCCAGTATTTACTGCGTTTTTTTTTTTTGGAAACGTACAGTCTGTTTAAAATAGTACATTCTAAGTGAAAGTTGTTGCATAATGAAGCGAGAAAAACCGATAACAAGCATTTTTCAATCCAAAGAAAAAAATTAAAATGACGAAAACGATTGCTCTAAAAAGAGAAAGTTAACGTCGTGTGAAGAAAACGAAGTACAGTCTGCAAAGCAGCATTATTCCCATCGGACCCTTCTGAAGGTAATTTTATTTTAATTCAAAAGAAAAACTGCATAGCAAAACATGAATAAAATGTTTAAAAACGAAATGAATCTAGATTATATCTATTAGCTTGGTTCGGATTAAAAAGTAGAAAATAAAAAAGACTTCTGTTTATAATACCCGAAATTGCTGTTGCTCTCTCAAAAAGATATTTATGTAAATTCTAAAGCAGCTAATAAAATTAAAAATAAAGACTTGAAAGGAGAACTGATGGTATGATGTTGAGCGAATAACTTTCTACCGCCAATATTTCTTCCCTAACTTTTTTATTCAAATTTTATTAACTGCTTTAGAATTAGTATAAATGTAAATACATAAAAAGCAACATCTAAATATAACGATATGAAAAGCAATTTCATATTTTGCGGGTTATAATTCAAGAAGTCTTTTTTTATTTTGTTTCATACTTTTAGTGCAAACCAAGTTAGTAAAAATAGTCTTTATAGTCTGACCATCGATGAGATTGAAAGTCAAACATACAGTTTACAGGCGGAAATGGAAGTATCTATTAGTTTTCAGGGATGCCAGCTTTTGTAGATGTGTGTTAGCCTCTAAATTAAAGCAGTCACACTGAAATGAACGGAACACGCTCATTAGATATTTGATTTCCCCCTGATTTGGAAAGACTGGTTTTGACAAGACGTTGCTAGAAAATTTCACTTTAAATTAAATGGAGGGAAAAGAAAAAAAAAGTTGAATTTTCCACAACATTAAAAAAATAAAAAATTCTTTGCTTTTGTTTTGTTTGACACAAGAATTGGAATTGGGGCACCCCATTCCAAAGTATGTAAGATTCACCTCTCTCTTATTTTTTAATACTAAAAAAATTTACATATATGTACATACATACATACATACATACATATATATATATATATATATATATATATATATATATATATATATATATATATATATATATATATATATATACGTATATAGAAAAGAAGACCCCCCCCCCGAAAGTCGGGTCTAGCTACGCCTCTGCTTCCAACGTTCTGGCAGCATACGGATGCCCCGATTATAAAAACTGCGTGGTTTAGATTCGAAGAACGAAGACACGACGTTTTGTAAGGCATTCAAAGGGTCAAGTTTTTTTTTTTCCATTTAAATGATTTTGCAATGACCGGAATAAGTGATAATCCGATGGTGCGATATCAGGAGAATATGGTGGATGAGTTAGGACATCCCATTTTAGGCTGTTCAGTTTGCGTAGCGTCTGTCTTGAAACGTGTGGTCTATCGTTATCTTGATGAAAGACTACGCCTTTGCGATTTGACAAACTCGGACGTTTCTGTTTGATTTCTCGGGTCAGATTAGTCAATTGACGACAGTACTTGTCCGAATCAATCGTTTGGCCGGCGGGGAGAAACTCAAAATAAATTATACCCTTGCAATCCCACCAAACACAGAGCATCACCTTCATCGGGTGCAAACTGGCCTTTGCCATTGCGTCACCATGTTCACCGGCCTGGTTCCATGTGCGTTTGCACTGACCATTGTTGTACAGTACCCATTTTTCATCGCCCGTCACTAATCGATTCAAAAACGGCTCGTTTTTGAGCCGCTCGAGTAAAGATACGGCAGCAGAAATTCGCTGGATTTTGTTGCTCTCGGCCAACAAATGGGGCACCCATATATCGAGCTTTAAATCAAATCCATTTTTTTAAACGCCGAAAAGCAGTTGATCGGTCAACGTTAAGTGCTGTAGCAACTTTCTCTGTTGAAATTCGGGGAGTATTCTGAACTAAAGAACGCAAAACGTCGCCATCAATGTCGGAAGATCGACCTGAGCATGGCTCGTCTTCCAGCTTAAAATCTCCGCAACGAAATTTGCAAACCATTTTTCCACAGTTCGTTTAGCTGGTGCTTGATCTTGATATACGTCTTGAATGTTTTTTACGGCTGCTGCAACGTTTATTCCCTTCCGAAACTCGTAAAACATAACGTGCCGTAAATGCACTTTATCAACACTCATTTTAAAAGTAATCTTTCTCGAAGCAGTTTGTATCTGCACAAATTATTTTGATTGGAGTGAAAGCTGCACACGTTACCTTTCCTATCTGACTTACGTAGATACTGGTATTAATGACAACACGTTACGCCCGTTCTTACGCCATCTATTGCAACTCCGCACGAACTTTTGCACTCACCCAATATATGTTGACAATAATAATTTCTTCAATTCAAAATTTAGAGCATTCAAAATTGCTCTAAATGATAAATAATTTTATTGTTTGATCACCATTCAGACTACTTTTAAACATAAGTTTTGATGTCGGCGTAAAAACAATAGATTAAATAACGCGTCGTTTCTAAATATTTCGTTTATGAGAAAAAGCACTCAAACTTACGAAACATTTTAAATTTTACTCTATGATAAAAAAATTAAATGTTTATTTATTATTTTTGTTTTCTCGGTCGTCCCCTACCCTCGCATTGCGGAGTCTTCGGGGATGTACCGTATTACCCCGCATTAGCTGACATGCCGGAAAAAAGCGAGGTTGACCAGCGTGCCGGGAAATTCGAATTTCCGGGCATGCCGGATAATTCAAGGTTGATTTTGAAATCACACAAAAGTAAATTTTCCCCTCTGTTTCAACCACAAAGCAAACTCTACAAGGAAAAATAATAATGAATTCTCAAAGTAATCTCCTTTTCAAAAACGAATCAATAAATTTCAGATCGTCGAGATGCACAAAATTCGTGGTAGTTTGATGATGCGTTATCTTACTATATTTAATAAATATTTGTTAAAAATTAAACTGTTTATTAATACTAATAAACTGATCTGTACTGCCGGGTTAAGCCCAAAAATGGATAATCTGCAGCTGAGCTCAAAATGAGAAATCTGAAATCACTTTTTAAATTTTTATACTTCCATGTATTTTATATAGATGCCACTTTTTCGGGAATTTTATTTTAATATTTCCCATTCACAAATATTCATAAAACAATGTATTTAGGTAGTATATGTTACAAAGAACCACCTAGTGAAAGTAATTTGGATAAAAAGTGTAGATACGAATTATACTTATGTGGTTAGCACCCCAGAATAGAACTTATATTATTATTTTTTAAAGTTGAATATATATTTGTTATAGTATTAAATTATGAGATTTTTTTTAACCATGTTTTTTCCGGCATGCTGGAAAGGACCAGGAAAGGGTTGTTGAAAATCTGGTGACCCCCATATTTTGCGGCATACCGGCAAATGCGGGGAAATTTGGTAGTTCGTTCTAATTATGTATACCTTTTCACAGTTCAAAACCCTAAATGAAGCGAGATATTTTTTGTATAACTGTTCGCAAAAATGTTTTTGTTTTGAAAATAAATTTAAACATTTAATACTGTTTTAAAATGTTAATTGTAAATAAATGTTATCACCATAAACAAACCACAAGGTTAAGCTTAGATCTGAAACGAAAAATTGGCGTATTATTACGACCAGGTTAGGATCTATATTTTACCGCCCCCTCCCCCACGGTTAGGAGCCCCAGGGACCCTAACCGCACACTTTATTGGATCCCTCCCCCAAAATAATTAGCATTTTAACGAGTGATTGTTTTAAAGTTAAAGTCAGTTTAGATTTCATTCTGTAATGCACAAATTAAACGTTTATTTGTTCTTTTTTGTTTTCGTGGTCGTCCCCAACCCCTGCGTTGCGGAGTCTGCGGGGATGAAGTTCGTTTAAAATGTGTACACCTTACCGCAGTTCAAAACCCTAAATGAAGCGAGATATTTTTAGTATAACTAATCGCAAAAATGTTTTTGTTTTGAAAATAAAATTAAAGATTAAATGCTGTTTTGAATATGTATTGTTTACAATGTTATTGGTGTTATATTGTATTGTTAAACTCACTTTTCGTTAGGAGATTGCGTTATGTTGCGACGATCATCTATCGTCTGTTAGTTTCATTACTTTTTCTACTATCACTTAACGCTTAAAGCTGACCCAAAGAGTAAAGAAACAGAATTTCCCCGAGCATGCACGCTTCTGTCGTATGCGCGAACGAAAGGAATGGCAGACGAGAGTTGCGCCGTTACGCGCTATGTCACAAATCGGTTTACCCTCCCATAAGAAGTTATCACTTCAAAAAAAAAAAAAAAAAAACGCTTGTTTTTCCTCTGTTGACAAAAAATAATTCGCAATTCTAATAAACTATAGGTGGCGCTGCAGCCACTGTTTAATGGCGGATGAAAAAAGTAAAACAAACAAATGCCGTAACTTATAACTTGCTTGGACGCTTTGTGAATGACAGTAATTTTTCATCGTGTTTGTGGGAAGCTTTCTTTTCTATTCTTCTGAAATTACATTACACCACAAACTGTCTGAAGCCTGTAATTTACCCCAAAGAAAACACGTGGAATGGAATGTTTTACCTTTTTTGGTAGTATTGTGAAACACCGAAAGGTAATTCGAGCTCTGGAGTTGCGAATGAAAAAAAGAAAAGAATGAATTTATTTTTTCAAAAATGAATAACAATAAAATGTCAACTTAAAGAAATAATATTCCTTATCAAAAAAGAAAAAATCGTCTGCGCTTATCTTTTAAAACATAAAGGACTTTGAATTTCTCTGCCAAAAACTGTTTAAAACTGTAGAGAATAAAAACTAATCATTATATGAAATAATTATTTCACAGTAAAAACTATGGCTGCGGAGTCGGAGTCAATCTACTTTGGGGTAAAGAGTCAGAGTCCGGAGGCAAAGATTTTTGATTCAAGTACTCGGAGTCTTAATCGGAAACTCTCTCTCAAAGTCCGCAGCTCTGTCAATGTTTGCGGGGACGGAGTCGGACCTATTTTGGGGTAAAGAAGTTGGAATCGGACTTATTTTGGGATAAAGGAGTCGGTCATTTTCCTTCCGTGTCTAAATGTTTACCAAAGCTACGGAGCGAGTGTCGGAGTCGGGGAGTCGGAGTCCGACTAATTTTTGGGTACATGAATCGGAGTCCGAGTCAACGTCTCTAAAATTCTCGGAGTCGGAGTCGGAAGATGGTCATCAAGAGCTATTTGCAAAAAAATGTGTTTGAAGAAATTTCGTCTTTGAGTTCAGAATCTACATTGACTTTTAGTTCCCTCGTAGGCGCTAATGTTAAGGGATTTGAACTATTTAAAATCAAACAGTTAATGGTTAAAATCGAAAAGAGATTTTTTATTCATGTTCTTCATCAAGATCTTTTTCTAACAAAGTTTGTTTGAAGCAAATTCACCTCTAAGTTTCGGATTTATATTTGAACGTGAATTTCCCCGTGGGTGCTAAGTTTTTTTGAACTGTTAAAAATTGAACGAAAAACTGTTCAACTCAAAAAGTGAAATGTGGGAATGACATGTCCTTGCCGAGATCTTTCGAACAAAAAAAAGTTGGTTCGAATAGTTAGATTTTAACAGTATCTAGAAAATAAGTAAAAGGATATTTTCCCTCTATGTAAAAAAATTTGCTAAGTAAATTGGTTTAAATCAGGAAGTAAAATGTACTTCTTGATTTGAAGCCAATTGAACATTTATCGCGTTTAACAAGCTAGAAGTTCGACTTCAGTTTAGACACACACACAATTTATGAAAGCATCATCTATCAAGATTTTAATCTAAATCAAGGGCCGAGCAACTCCTGATCCAGTCCCCAAAGTTATTGATTTGTGATGGCAACTTAAATGATCTTGTGGCTATGACAGGTCAGTCCCCCGGTGACGGAGGTACCTTCAACGTTACAGTAACAAATCAAAGAGCCCAGGGTCAAACCAATTGGGCATCCATTCTCCAGCTCCCCATAAATACTTCCACATGAGAGATATTGTAACAATATTTTTCAACATTGATTTATTTAAAGACATTATGTTACGTACATCTATAACAACTATGCACTTTATAGAGAAAACACAACAATGACTTTACAGTTTTGAACCTTTCTCTTAGAACTCATACCATAATTTATCTTTCCTTCATCACTATGCCAAATGGGGTCGTTTCCAAAAGTTTAAAAATATTTTTTTCTGAAAGAGCATGCTTAAAAACATAGGATCTGACCATTTTTAAATAATTTATTTACGTTTAATATTTATAAAAAAAAATTACTTAAATCGGTGCTCTTTCATCATTTAACGCTTTTGCCGATGACATCACAAATGATGAAATGCCATTCACACTGCAAAATATTTAATTCGCATCTTTACTCACGTGTATTAGCAACGATATGGTTGATAGCAAGCATAGAGCGCAACATTTAATACGCTTCTTGATTCTCATAACGTGGAAACATGGTAGAAAGATGCGGCAAAAGTGCATCATTTGTGACGTCATCAAGACCACACCTTATTTGAAAAATCGGATATTTTAAAAAATTAATTTAAAAAAAACTGTTGGGAAAATGAAAGTATTTTCTGGGTCCTTTTTTTTTTTTTTTTTGCTCATTCTATCCATTTCAATGACTAAAAGTAGTACTTTTGACGGAAGGAAACCACCCCATTCTGCATGTCATGGTCTCAGGCTATCATCGTATATATATCATCCTCTGTTTTGTTTTCTTTTCTTTTTTGTCATCTGCATCAGAATTTTATCTTTTAAACCGCTGTTTGTTTCAAATAGCTAATTTTCACATCCTTCAAAGAAAAAAAGGTTTCTCAAGGTTGTGAGACTTTGAGTCATATTTTCAGAAAACATTTTGCTGTTGTTTTCATTCTGAAGTTGCAAGCAAAATTTCCATATCATTTCGTCTAACAGATTTTGTGATCTCGCGATAGCATAGCAATGACTCAAAAGCAAGAAGGTCAATGCTCAAGAAAGAGAAGATTAGAAAAAATAAAACGAATATTTTTGACCCAAACCGTACGTTTGAAAATATCATCAGAATAAAATTGTACTTTAAAGTTTTTTTTTTTTTTTTTTGATATTTTATCTATACTTATAATATAAAGCTGAAGAGTTTGTTTGTTTGATCGCGCTAATGTCAGGAACTACTGGTTCGAATTGAAAAATTATTTTTCGTTGAATATTCCATTTATTGAGGAAGGCTATCGGCTATATAACATCACGCTATGACTCATAGGAGTGGAGCAGCAATAAATTCAAGTTAAATCAATAATAATCGTGTTGCATTTTTTGTTGCATTAATAGTTCGAACTTTTTTTGCCCCAATAACCTAGTCGGTAAAACACTCGGCCAGCAACCCTAGGGTCTCGAGTTCGAACCCGGCTGCAGGCGGGAAGATTTTCAGCATTTATTTACACGGCTGATTTAAAAATTAATTAATTTATAAATCAAGGATTTTCAATTATTTTCATTATTATTATTTTATTATTATTTTTTTCCTTATTTAACGGAAAACATATTTGTGGATAAGGATGTGTTTTTACTATATTATATATATATATATATATATATATATATATATATATATATATATATATATATATATATATATATATATATATATATATATATATATATATATATATAAAATAAAGAAAACAAAATTTCAAATATTAAACAAATTGTAAAGAATTAATGATGATAAAAAGGAAAATTGCAAGCAGCTATTAAATAGGAAAAGATAAAGTATGAATCCAGAGCTCATCAGCCCTGGAGGATTCATTATTTATGGTCAAAAGACCAAAAATTTAACTATGAACTAGAAGAGAATGTTTAAGCTCCAGTACATGCAATATAGAGTAACATTGGGCAAAAGCACCACTTGCTAAACTAAAAACAATAAACTGGAGCTCAAACCTAAAACTAAAAGCAGGGGTTTTCGCCTCGACTAATTATACAAATATAAATACAAATACAAATGTGACGACCAGCAACAGGCTCTGGGCCCAGCTAGGCTGGTCCTAGTCAATTAATTAGTCCCCAATGAAGATCAATGGCCCTCTTAAAGCTATCCACTCCCTTGCTCATTACCGCCTCTTCCGGTAAGCTATTCCAAGTGCCCACGACCCTGCTAAAGTAGTAGTTTTTCCTGATTTCCAAGTTAGCCTGAGATTTAAATAGCTTAAAACAATGACCCCTTGTCCTGCTTTCCCCGCAAAAATTTAATCCATTTACATCTTTCATTTTGATAAATTTAAATAACTGAATCATGTCCCCTCTGACTCTCCTTTGCTAAATTAGGAAAACAAGTTCCGATAATTAGCCATCCACGGGACAGTACCTGCCTATAACAAAATTATCTTACCTTGAAATCCATATAAACAGAGCCAAATCCGAAGTTCAACCTGATAGAAATCCTTTCCAGTTGTCAACGTAAAAACAAAAATAAAATCATATCAAGATTAATCCAGAGACATACCCGTCGCCTGTTTCCCACGTGTAAAAATTCATCCACTCCGGTGATTCATATTCTATTCTATTCTATTCAAGAGTCACAACTGACTTCAACTGTATTTATGTCGAGGTCTGCATACTAGTGCCTTGCCTCCATTATTTTATATACCGATAGATGGCAGCACCATCACCGGATCGAACAGTTAATGAGAATTTAGAACTAGTCCAAGAGCTAATAGCTACCTGGTACTAGCACCCCCAGAGGTATCGTTTCACTTGGAGGACATTGAGACCACGAGCATATTTAACGTCGCCCAGTCCCCTTTAATGACGACGGTGGGTCTTCGACCAGCGGGGATCGAACCCGAGCCCCTCCGGCCCCGAGTCCAATGCCCTACCGATCAGGCTACCACGGCCCCGGTGAATCATAAAAAATGCTTTGTCACTGTTGTATCATACATTTACACAGTTAAACAGTTTCAAAAGAAGCGAAATGCTCATCGAAGGCTATACTTAAGCAAATGTTTTCAACCAGATTTTTAGGGAAGTTATTATTAAAAAGTATGTTTTTGAGTACTGAAATTTCTTGATTAAATGCAGAAATGGTATTGCAAATTCTTTTTATTCTGATAGCTTGCGAAACAGTGATGCCAATAAAAACCTTTTTACTTAAGCAGGAGGAAAAATCTTGTAAGCTGTCAACTGTGAAATTAAATTCGCGCCTTTTATCATAGATTGTAGTGGAACAATTTGAGTCAATTTGTATGTTGATATCCAGGAAATTAAAACTATTTTGATTAGAACTAGTCTTTTCGAGCGTTAATGAACTATGATAAATAGTTTCGCTAAGTTCAGAAAAATTCGGAAAATTTATACACAAAAGGTCTTTGATGTACTTGCAACAAAGAGGTGCAGAGGAAGGATTGTTAATTAAATATTTTCTCTCATAATATTGTTACGAATTCTGTAAATAGTAATTATTGTAGTAACGTAACCTGTAAATAGTTTCCCCGTAATGAATATACAGCCTCTTTACATTCTTCTGAAGTATACGATCCCCCTATTTCTTTTCTTCACTGATAAAATTTGAAAACGGTCTACGCATTTCGAGAAACATTTCGAATGTTGTGGAATCTTTTCGATGTTTATAAAAGCGTCCCGCGTGATAAAAAGTTTAGTTTCGATTGAGAATTCGTACTGAGAGTGTATTAGCTCTGTTTATTGCGAGGCATTTCGCTGCGTTGTTTTTCGTATTTGGAAGTAAATACGTGTGTAACCGTTGAGTTTACGGTGTTGTGTGATATTTGCTTAATTGCTGATGATTAATTTAGCAGTTGTTGACGATCTTCCCTGTACATAGTGTAAATAAATTTCCTGTATTCTTAATCAAGAACTGTGTCGTCTTTTCAAGAAAGTTGGAAGTCTCACCGGATCCGTTACAATTGGCGCCCAACGTGGGCTTTATGGAACCAGTGGCGGATCCAGCCGATTGTTTTGGGAGGGGCCATCCGAAATTTTTGAACTAACTCGGAACTTCCCAGAAATTTTATTAAAATGAAGTTTTAAAAACTCAATTTTCGGTGTATCGAGACATTAGATGAGGTTATGGATTTAGGAATCTCCCTTGAAAATGTTTCAAAATTTAAATTGCCGAGTAATTTTTGAAAATTAGGAAACTAAAAACGCATTTTGTCTATTTTTGATGATGTACCGAGAAAGGTCAGGTTTCAGATACTGGCCCCAAAATAGTTTTTGAAAATAAAGCTTAGAAACCAAAATATTCTGTCATTATGAATGCTCTTATAGCTCTTCAGCTGTCCATCCCAAGAATGCACCTTTAGGTAATGTTTGCTTGCATTTAAGGAAGAGTGAAGGTGCTTAGAATCCTTCCTTCCTGGAACTATTTTGCATTTGAGTCTCTAAAAATTCGATTTTTAACTATATTTATACATATTTTAGAAAGGGATGAAAAATTCGTGAGCTCCTCCAAAAACCTCCTTTTAAAGCTGTCATCACGGTATAAAATAGGGAGGGAGGGGGTCCTATCAAAGATCGTTTGTAATTGAAGTTTCAAAAAATTTCATTTAAGTTGTTTTTAAGCAAGTTAACTGATAAGGTCTGGATAAGCTAGTTTCCGTTCACATTTTTTCCAAATAAAAGACTTAAAATGCAATTTTTCGCTACACATCAAGGCATTTGTGAAAGGGCATGGGAAAAGGGGGTTCTGCCCCCTAGTTTCGAAATTAAAGCCATAAAAACGAAAATTTAGGCTCTCTTTGGTCTTATGAACAATAGGTATACTCTGAGAACAGCAGCATTTAGAGATCGTCCAAGTGTATGTAGTTGGAATCAAGAAATAATGTAAAAGATGGAGAAGATTTTGGGAAATAAACGTTTTGTTTTGAGGGTAGGGATATAATTTATTTCCCAATTAAGGTCTATGCTTCTTTTTCAGTAAAACACATGTGTTAAATTTTGTTATCTTCTCATAATTTTTTTTTCTTTTTTTTTCTTAAAAAAATTCCTACGATCACAAGGCTTTGGGAGGGGCCATGGCCCCCATGGCCCCCCTCTAGATCCGCCTCTGTATGGAACTCGCTCCATTTACGGAACGGCGTGCTACACCGAAAATGGGAATCTGACGACGGCAAAACATTTAGGTGGCAGTTACTACTTCCCCGATTAAGGATTTCAGATGTTCTGAAAGAAATACATAGTAGTGCGACTGGAGGACATTTTGGTGTCTTGAAAACCCTCAATAAAGTTCGGAAGCGCTTCTTCTGGAGCAAGGCGAAGGATGACGTGGAGAAGTGGTGCCATTCTTGTGACGCCTGTGCTGCTCGTAAAGGACCGAAGAAAAGAAGCAGAGGGAAGCTACATCTGTACAACGTTGGAGCTCCTTTCGAACGAATTGGGATCGACATCCTGGGTCCTCTACCAAGAACTGCTGATGGGAACAAATACATTCTTGTTTCCATCGACTATTTCACCAAATGGCCCGAAGCGTATCCCATTCCAGAGCAAGAAGCTACCACCGTAGCAGAGACTCTAGTCCAACATTGGATCTCGAGATATGGAACACCTTTGCAGATTCATTCCGATCAAGGGAGGAATTTCATCTCTGCTGTGTTTAAGGGCCTATGTCAAATTTTCGGAATTGAAAAAACTAGGACGACACCACTACACCCACAATCGGTCGGCATGGTGGAGAGATTTAACCGCACAATCCTGAATAATCTCTCGCTTATGGTATCCAGAAATCAACAGGATTGGGACAAGAAGCTACCTTTGTTCCTGCTGGCCTACCGCAGTGCTGTCCACGAGAAAACCGGATTTGCCCCATCTCAGATGCTCTTCGGACGAGAGCTTCGGCTACCTTGTGATCTCGTCTTCGGTCGTCCTCCGGATGCGCCTTCATCGCCTGAGGAGTACATCCAGGATCTCCAGGCCCGGTTGGAAGACGTTCATAACTTCGCACGAGAGCGAATCAACATCGCGACGGAGAAGATGAAGACCCGATACGACACAAGGTCTACTGGACATGAATTCAACGAAGGCGACAAGGTTTGGTTATGGAATCCCATCCGACGGAAAGGTCTTTCACCCAAATTGCAGTCGCATTGGGATGGACCCTATAAAGTCCTTAACCGACTGAATGACGTCGTAGTAAGGATCCAAAAATCACCTAATGCAAAACCTAGGGTTGTACATTATGATCGGTTAGCCCCATATTATGGCCATAGCTCATGAGTATTACGTAAACAACCATGGTTGATAACATAAAAGTTGTAGATAATTTTTTTGCTTTTAATGTTTAGTAATATTTCTTGTTATTATTGTGTTTCCTATGCATTACTGGTTATTATTTAATGTGTGTATTTGTGAACTTGTGATAGAAGTTTGGCACCCTTTCTGGGGATTGTACTGCCTAGGACGTGCAGTCCTTAGGAAGGGGGCAGTGTTACGAATTCTGTAAATAGTAATTATTGTAGTAACGTAACCTGTAAATAGTTCCCCGTAATGAATATACAGCCCCTTTACATTCGGCTGAAGTATACGATCCCCCTATTTCTTTTCTTCATTGATAAAATTTGAAAACGGTCTACGCATTTCGAGAAACATTTCGAATGTTGTGTCTTTTTATTCTGATAGCTTGCGAAACAGTGATGCCAATAAAAACCTTTTTACTTAAGCAGGAGGAAAAATCTTGTAAGCTGTCAACTGTGAAATTAAATTCGCGCCTTTTATCATAGATTGTAGTGGAACAATTTGAGTCAATTTGTATGTTGATATCCAGGAAATTAAAACTATTTTGATTAGAACTAGTCTTTTCGAGCGTTAATGAACTATGATAAATAGTTTCGCTAAGTTCAGAAAAATTCGGAAAATTTATACACAAAAGGTCTTTGATGTACTTGCAACAAAGAGGTGTAGAGGAAGGATTGTTAATTAAATATTTTCTCTCATAATATTGTTACGAATTCTGTAAATAGTAATTATTGTAGTAACGTAACCTGTAAATAGTTTCCCCGTAATGAATATACAGCCTCTTTACATTCTTCTGAAGTATACGATCCCCCTATTTCTTTTCTTCACTGATAAAATTTGAAAACGGTCTACGCATTTCGAGAAACATTTCGAATGTTGTGGAATCTTTTCGATGTTTATAAAAGCGTCCCGCGTGATAAAAAGTTTAGTTTCGATTGAGAATTCGTACTGAGAGTGTATTAGCTCTGTTTATTGCGAGGCATTTCGCTGCGTTGTTTTTCGTATTTGGAAGTAAATACGTATGTAACCGTTGAGTTTACGGTTTGTGTGATATTTGCTTAATTGCTGGTGATTAATTTAGCAGTTGTTGACGATCTTCCCTGTGCATAGTGTAAATAAATTTCCTGTATTCTTAATCAAGAACTGTGTCGTCCTTTCAAGAAAGTTGGAAGTCTCACCGGATCCGTTACAATGTAAAAGAAAAAGGTTGGCTAATGTAGAGCTAAAATTAGCTCCCATTGCAATGCCATTTATTTGTAGAAAACATAAATTACCATTTTTGAAAAAAATTATTGAAAATACAAAATTTAAAAAGACCAAGGAAAAACAATTCATTAAAATCAAGGGAATCCTTGACCGAATTAAAAAGTTCTGACACAGATGAAAAAAGTTCAATGAGTGGGATGTTGGTGAAGAGGTTTTCAAAATCAAAAGTTTCTAAGTTATTTATATCAAGCAGATTAAGTAAATTGATCACTTCTACACTATTATTAACAATCCAAAACCAATTCTTTTGTTGAAGTGTAAGTTGTTCTAGAATTTTTTTTAGAAACTGTTCAAGTTTTACACTCAGATTTTTTCCGATGGTGTTGGTGGCAGAGCATATAAAACGAAGTCCAACAGGTGTTTTATGAAATTTTGGAATTGCATATAAGTAAGGTAAGTTAACAGAATCAGGACGTGGCAATTTAAAAAGTTTGTAAGCAGTAGCAATTTTTTTGATGATGAAGGATTCATTAAGTTTGGAGGAATTATAAGTGGTGGTTTTTTCTAGTTCATTTTTTAAAATATTAGCATATAAATTTTTGCAGCAGATAGAATAATTAGAACTGGCTTTATCAACAACTGTAAAGACAAAGGCTTTTTTAAACTCATTAATGGCATTATTTTCATTAGCTGATGTGTGAAGTGTAACTTATTTTTTTAAGCAACATTTTGTCTAGACCTGTATCAAAAGCATTTAATGCTATTACATTTTCTGTTGTTCAAATGTTTGGAACATTCAAATCATGATCTGCAGCAGCATTATAAAAATTGTCCAAGTGTAATTAAATAATTTCCTTTCTGATAAATACGTAGTAAGTTTCACAAGGGACTAAAGAAGCAGTTAAGGATAATATGGACATTACATTTGTCGTGTTCTTTCTTTCAAAAAAATGTACATTAGGTGCAGTTTTTAAGTTCTTGAAACTACATCAATATTACAAAACTCAATTAAGAATTAAAATTCTCATCGGATCCAAATTTATTTTTACTTGACTGGTGTTAAAGAAGAACTTCAATTTCCATCTTATATTTTGTTGATTTACTTCTATACAATAAAAAAATTCTAATTATTTCGCTAAAAGCCCTTATAGAGAACATTAAAATTATTTAATACAGTAAAATGTCATCTGTCCGTCATTCAATTTATCAGAACGCTCAGGTCACTGGAATTTATTTAGTTTGCGAAAGTATTTTCTCTCTCTCTCTCTGTCTCTCTCTCTCTCTCTCTCTCTCTCTATCTCTCAAAAATAAAAAAAAGACAAAAATTTTCTGAGAGTATTAAGTACAGCTCTAACTATTAGTACCGTTTACGTAATTTCGCCTTTAAAAAAAATAAAGAGAACACATAGTTGAAAAACATTTCATCAAGTAATAAAGCGATCTTTCAAGAAATGTGTAAATTTCTGTGCCGGAAAGGCTTCTCCCACAATTTTATTATTACTCAGACGTTTAATCTACAAATAGCAAAACCCGCACGGCGATTCCCGTGCTAAGAAGTTAAAGGAAGTCCGTTGAGCAAAAGAAATACAGCCCCCCCCCTCTCCCTTCTCATATCAGAGGATAATTTTTTCAACTAAAATACGTAGACACCTTTTCAAAAGACCTATTAAAGGCTCTTTAGAATCTAAAACTATTCGCCAAAACACATAAAAATATTAACAGCAGCTTTAAAGCTCAAGGTAATCAGCTACATAATTCATCGCATAACGTGCCAAACAACCACGCTACCGTAACCCTGCAATTTAGCGAGTGAAGCGGTTTTTTTCCCCTTCAGTTTAAATTGTTTCGCTTTTATAAACAATGCTGTAATAAAATTGTTATAATGAACAATCACAACTGAATAATATGACAAATCAAATTATTTGCTTAGATAAGTAACTATCTTCAATTATAGGAACAAAAACAAACGTTGAAGAAATAAGGAAACAAAACCCAATAGAAAAATCCTACAAAATCAAATTATGTACCTGAACATCGCAAAAAAAAAAAAAAAAAAAAAAAAAAAAAAAAAAAAAAAAACGCATTCAAAAAATATATTCGCTGATTACAATAGCGTAGCATGGGCATGGTTCCTCGCAGCTATCGACACTGTCGGCCAGCGCCCTCTCGAAGAGTTAACTTACCCCGCCATCTATAAAGAATGCATAGAACTAAACAATTAATTAAACATTTAGTTTGCAATTACAAATATTTTGGTCAATCTGATTTGAAAAAAAATAGGGCCTATAGCCTTCCTCAGTAAATAGACTATTCAACACAAAAAGACTTTTTCAATTCGAACCAGTAATTTCTGAGATTAACACGTTCAAACAAACACTCTTCAGCTTCATAATACAGTTAAGCCTGTGTGTAACGATACTGAAAACGATAACCTGTCTACTATAACGATAACCTGTCTATAACAATATTTTTTTTATTTATTTATTTAATTATTATTTTTTTTTTTTTTTTTTTTGGCCCCAGAAAAATGTCAGCATGAATAATCAAACTGTCTATAACGATAACCTGTCTATTACGATATTTTTTTAGGTCCCAACAGTACCGTTGCAAACAGGTTTCTACTGTATTAGTATAGGCATATATTTTCCCGTTTTCATAACATTTTTTATAGCTGCTGCCCTCTGATTAATCATAGCGTGTTGTTATATAGCTTATAACCTTCGCCAATGAATGGGCTATTTAACACAAAAAGAATTTTTCAATTCGAACCAGTTGTTCCTGAGATTAGCACATTCAAACAAACAAACTCAACTTTATGTTGTTATAGTTAATTATATTATTAATTAATTAATAAGAAAAATAAGACAATGATACGTATATATATATATATATATATATATATATATATATATTAGAGGACCCGACAGACGTTGTTCTGTTCAAACTTTGTAAATTGAAAAGTTAAAAAATTTCAATAAACAATCAAGTGTTTGCATCATTTTGTTGAAAAAAATAAGTAAAAGAAAACGATTTAAGCTGCTTGGTGTCAGAATGCGTATATTTATTACAACTTGATTTATCTAATGCCCACTAAGCAGTTGTTTTTTTAACTATTTTTTCTCCTGTACTTGATGGTTTGTTCCTTCAGCCATACTCAAAGGATAAAAAGCTTCCTCAGATATTTAGTGTAAAAAATTAACAACACATCTAGAACAAACGGGAAATCCCGCTGCAGCAACCCCCATATGAAAAATAATAAAACAAATGAAAGGATATCGTTTAAAAAATCATAAAGTTAAAAATAGTTCTCTGAATAAGGGGGAAAATCGCTCACCCCCCCCCCCCTCCCGATGAAAATAAACACATTCTTCAACTAAAATGACTAAAAAACTCTTTAAAAACGAAAAACTCTATTGTTTATAGCCAAAGTCGCCAAGCCATCACGTTACTGTAATCCAGCCGATCAGTGAACGAAGTCAACCCCGACCGATTAGCAATCCGATCTTTTAAACGAAAACTTTTAATGCTTCATATATTGCCTAATTTGTTATTTCTACCAAAGATAAAGACCTTCCAATACACTGATCTTTTGTGTACAGAACTACTCTGTTGTAATTTATCTGGATGAAGATCAAATTTGTTTCGTCTTCAAATTCCATCATCTTTTCCTTTAATAATGTATTGATTAGTTCGATAATCATTAAAGTATTCTTGACATTGGTGCCAAACTCCAGATGGATTTCAGCCGAGAAACAAATTTTGCTCTGTACGGTAGTTTCTGAGTACTTTACTTTAAAATATATCACAGGACCTAGAATCGTTGTTTTCAAAAAATGATGGCTTCACTCTCTCTCTCTCTCTCTACGTTTTATCTATTCTCAATTGACATATCGCAAGAGGAAATTTCATTACAGAAACTTCATGGCTTCACTCTCTCTCTCTCTACGTTTTATCTATTCTCAATTGACATATCGCAAGAGGAAATTTCATTACAGAAAGTAGAGCTGGCTTTCTTATTGTCCTTTGGCAACGGGTTAAATATTTATTTCAGTTCTCACTCAACAATAGATTAAAATAAATATTAATCATATGGGAGATATAGCCATCCAATGTTTAAATTAATTAATTAATTTACAAAAACTTTTCCGATTTGGTCTATCGCGCTTCGAAACCATGTTTGCCACAACTTAATTACACATAAAAAATTTGATCAAAATCGATCCAGCCGTTTAAAAGCCTTATGGTGACAAACGTCCGCACAGAAGATTTTTATATATTAAGATATATATATATATATATATATATATATATATATATATATATATATATATATATATATATATATATATATATATATATATATATATACATATATATATATATATATATATATATATATATATGCTAGGGCCGTATCCAGACTTTTGTTTTACCAAACACATTTTTTGAAACATTTTTATGGTCTATCACATTTGGTTTCATGTGTATTCTATTAATTTTTGTAACAATAGATTATCTAAATGGAGGGAGGGGATGTTCTTACAAAAGGCCATATTGTTACATAAAAAATTCATTTCTCAATAACTACCATAAACTACCATAAACACACAATGAGTTTGTACAATTTTTCAGTCATACTAATTTCATTTCACTAATAAAATTACTAAAATAATAATAACAACAATATTGCTTTTTTACCAAAATATAAATAAATAAATATAATAAACAATGGAAAGCATTTCTTTGGATGAAAAATTTTGGATGAGGTTTGAACCCTGTAAACCACCCCCCTGCATACGGCCCTTATATAGGTTTTTTTTCTTTTTTTAATCATTTTTAGCAACGTTTAGGATTTTCTCGATTTGCCACATGGCTGATTTGATCCTACATTCACTGGATCACAAAACCCACAGGTCGAGTCGCCGTGGCTACACATATCCTGCCCTCCAAACCTTTTATATTATAATATCAATTTTCCCGTTTTCATACATTTTTATTTGCTGCTCCACTGCTAATGTGAATTTATATAGCTTATAATAGTCTTCCTCAACAATGAATGAACTATTGAACACAAAAAGAATTTTTCAATTCGAACCAGTAGCGCGTTCAAACACCAAACTCTACTGCTTTATATTGCTAGTATAGATGTATGATTCTGGAAAATTTGAAATTTAGTTTTGAACTGCTAGGGGTGGAGATCCATATTCTTATCCTAAAAAATCTGCCAATTGTTTAATGCTTTCACTTTCTGTTTGGAAATAAATATGTTGAAAAAAAAAAAAAAAAGCAAATCACAACGAGACGTCATTCTGTCAATGCAAAATTACGTGGGGGGGGGGGGGGCTCTTGTTTTAGCTTCTAATTTCGTAAAATAATCGTCGATTATTTAAGTACTAGAAAATCGCCCGTCAAGATATGACGGGTGAAAATTGCTTCTACATTTGAATGAAGCAATTGCCTGTTTGGTGATAATTTGATAGTTGAAATTTTAACCCTAACTCCAGTGGATTAACACTAAACTCCAGTAGATAGCGTTCATTGTTGACCACTTTTTCGTTTCTTCAATCCTCAGAAATGACAGTCTTACCAGTAAAACAGTTAAGTTACCGGTTCCAACTCAGCCTTTCCCTGCATGTTAAACATTATAAAAACATATTTGTCAGATTATCATGCCGCCGCGACACGAGTTTCATCGTCGATGACGTCAAGAGCCTTACTTGATTTCTGGCTAGTATATGAGGATTGCAGTTGAATGCATAACTCGTTTGGGATTATATTTTCATTTTTGTACCCTAGTAGTTTTCACTTCAAAAGAGTTATAGAGTCATTTTTGACATCCCAGTGCTCTTTTGCTCTTTGTATGTAATGTGCGGATTTTTTTTTCTTTTTTTTTTCATCCATCAGAGAAGAGTCTTGATTATTCTCTTGATTTTCACTTCTGAATTATTCATAAATAAAAGAGAAAAAATCATAATTTTTTGTTTTAAGATTGCGGATGGTGTGTTGTTACTTTTCAAAGTTTTCCCAGAACTAGGGGGCGTCGCCCCCACCCCCGGTGAAAACCCACATTCTCATTTTATTTATCAATTTTTTCTGCATTTTTCACGCAATCATAAGTTTGTATAAATCCGAAAAACAAAATATTCGTCACATATAAAGTTAAAAGAATTTGTTTCGCGATATTAATAAAGGATACTGAAACAAAATACCCGAGGACGAAAATGGACCGTTTCCAGACGGTGGGTAAAGTTCGTTGAAGAAACGTTTCCAGTTAACGCGTTGTTGTTGTGCCATCTAGAGTCCCTATATGAAAACGTAGTTTTCAGAGTTGCGACAACAGCTACGCTCGGAAAGCGCTACCGGTTACAGGGGAAGATAGGGTTGCCGCCGAGCTGCAAGATTGGCTCCTTGTTCGCTTTCGAGTTTCATTTAAAAAAATAGTAACAAGCGGAAGCGGAAAGAGTGGCTGAAACGGGTTCTGAAGGATGTAAACTCGCGCCCCGCGGATTCGAAAATGCATGCTACCAATAAATGAAACGCTCGATTTTAATTCAAATATTAAAAAAAGGCAAAATGGCCCTGTGTTAGCAGAATTAAAAGCAGGTTTTTTTCTTAAACCTTATTCTCTTTAATACGATTAATTTTAAACTAATCAAAAAATTCCGAGGTAACGAAAATTATATTTAGTTTTAATTGATTCAAAATGAATGAGGGAATAAAAACTGATTAAGAAAATTAAAAAAAAATAATAATAAATAAATAAGCAACAAATAACGAACATAAAAAATTGCTTTTGTTTGCTACATTAAATTAAGCTTTAATAAAGATTTTTGAACATAGAAATATTTCTTATATTGATATCAAACGCATTACATTTTTTTTTATAAAAGGAAAAATATACGATTTTCTGATTTAAATGGAACAAAGTTTAGCATTAGCTTAAAAAATTCGAAAGGAAATATATGGTGCTGTTAGGGGTGTGGCACCCATGTATATGTAAAGGAAAGTTTGAAAGAATAATACTAGAAATATGTAGAAGCTTAAAACAAGGCATCCTATCCAGGTCCAGATCTATACATTTTGGGCCTCCCTGCAACAAAATCTGTATAGTCCCTCCCCAGAGACCATCAGTGTACATTTGTAACATTAAATAGGTCTTAGTGCTAGGTTTTTTTCAATTTTTTTCTTCAATTTCATAGGTTGTTGAACTCCTTAAGACGTTCAGAACCTCTGAATATTTCAATGGTTTAGTGAGCACACCTAGTCAATAGATTAATTTGTATGAAGTTGAAAACTGAAATTATATTAATCAGAGGTCATTTTTATTTGAAACTAGATGCAGATAGAAATATCCAGAAATAAATTGGGAAGTTAAGGGGGGGGGGGCGTGTATTTTGACTCATCATATTTTTTCAACATTCATATATGCATAAGAGTACACTATCTATTATTTAAAATTTTCACCAACATTTTTATACCAAAACAATACTAGAATGAAAAGAATTTGGTTGTACACATTTTTTCAAGGAAACAAAATTAAAACATTTCAGAGCACCAAAAAAGGACTTGTATGTATTTTGAATTTTTATAAGAAGGCAAAAACTAAAAACAATTTAGCATGAGGAAAACTCATTTATTTCATGCTAAGTTTTCAGATCAATAGCATGATCTTATTATTGTAATCTTGTTTTTGTAAACAACATAGATCTCTATTGTTCGATTTATTTTTTGGTCTTATTATATCTATAAACTTTATTTAAAACACAAAATTTCAAGCATTTTCATCCGAAAAAGAAAACATTAGTTTAATTAAAAACTTCAGTCACTAATGGGCTAATGTTTAAAAAGTGCAACTTTGCTGTCACATGCCTTTTACAGTTAAAACTAAGGAATAATTTATTATTTTTTAATTTCAGCAAAAATATATCCATTTAAATCTGCCAACAGTTTTTTTTGTAACAATTTTTATTTTTTTGGTTCGCAGCATGTGAATTCTCACCTCCATGTATTAGAATTCAATTGTTTCAAAATAAATGAAGAGACAAAAAAGGTAAGAAAATGAAAATAAATAAATGAACGACAGATAATGCACATTAGAAATTGCTTGTTTTTGTTTCGGAAAGGCAAGCGTTATGAAGAGTTTTAAAATTAAAAATATTTCCTGTAACCATATAAAAAGCAATATTACTAATTAAAATGGTTTGCTGTTAAAAAAAATTGCATGTTTAAGTTTACCCTATGCAATTTTCTGATTTAAATGTGATTAAGTTAAACATTAAATTAAAAATTTGAAAGATACATATGCAAAGGAAATTTGAAAGCTTAATACTAGAAATAGGTAGATGGTTAAAATGAGGTAACCATCCCCCCCCCCCCAAAAAAAGAAAGAAAAGATACCAAGAACCTCTAAATATTTTAGTGGTTCAGTAGGCACTCCTGGTTAAAATATTAATCTGAATAAAGTTGAAAATTATTACTTTAATTTGATGTAGATAGAAATATTCAGAAATAAATTGAGGAGTTGAGGGGGTGTAATTTGAAACATTACTTATTTTCAACTCATATGAATAAGAAACAAATGTATCTATTAAAGTAAGGTAAGAAAAACAACATTAAAAAAAGCACAAATTTATTTATTTCTCTGCATCATACATTTATTACTTAAATTTTGAACAATATTTTCACATCAAAACAATATTATAAAGAAAAGAAAGTAGACTTTTTTAATGAAACAAACAAAAAATCATTCACAGCACCAGTAGAGGACTTGTACTTGTTTTCAATGTTTGTGGAAAAGCAATGTTTACATTTAATTTTGACAGAGATTTTAAATACAACTTAGCATGAAGAAAACACATTCATTCCATACTAAGTCTTCAGGTCATTACCATATAAAGATTATAACAAAAGTCTCTAATGTTCAATTTATGTTTTGGTGTTGTTACATTTGTAAACTTTATTTCAAACATAGAACTTCCAACATTTTTACACGAAAAAAAAAGAGGAAATGAAAACATTTTTCTCAATAAGGCAATTAAAATCAAATTCAGGGTACCGAAACAGGATTTGTAGTTTTTATAGATTTTGGGGTAAAGTATTATTGTCAATAACTGCTTAAGTAACAAAATAAGCAAAGATTAATCTGTGTGTTTTCTGAAATGCAATGTAACTTTAAAATATTCAGATGTTCAAAAGGTGGTTATTATTACCAAATTTTTAAAAATTCTTTACTCCAAAGTATCATTTCCTAAAACTAATAACTATGGACAAAACATAAGCATAATCAAAATTTTCAGTCACTTATAAGCATAAAGAAAATAAATTTTGTTATAGGCTTTACTCCCATCTACTCAATCAGGGAGTTTAGATTAGACAGGGCAAAATATACTGATGCTTGTAATTTATTTTCTTTTATACTATTTGTGAAGTGCATTTTTGTGGAAAAAAAAACCCCTTGATTGAAATAAATTGAATTTCTTGTTCAGATTTTTTCATATAGATTGTAATTCCATTCATTACCCTGTATCATGGATAGATGAACACAACCTATGTTCCAATTTCCTGAAAAATGCCTCCAGAACTCAGTCAGAAACAGAACAGGTGCATTGACAGTCGGAAATGGACTTAGATAACGGTTTTTACCTATCCCTTCCAAAATTGGAGTTATTTGCAGTTATTCAAATCCTGTCCTGCAGTTTAAGTGGGGAGAAAAATCTCTTCTTGGGGGGGGGGGGAGATTTCTGGATAACTACAGGAAGAGAATAAGCATCAATGAACTGTTCATTTAATCATGAAATAAACAAACCTAAACACATCTTTCACAATTTTACGTATACCTAAGTTTTTTAGCCTTGCATTGAATACCAAAAAGTTTATTAAAAATCTAAATTGAAAACAATATTTTTACATGACAAACAAGCATAAACCTTAAGAAAGCATTTGTTTTACAAAACAAATTTAAAACTCTAAATTTAGAGAATCAAAACAGAATTCCAGCTATTTCTCAATTTCTGTTGCAAAATTGTTTGTTTTACCTCCTTACATTTCAATATTATTACACAAATGAATGATAATAAATTTGATAATAAGCGTGACAAATCAGAAATACAGCATTGATTGTATAAAGAAGATCAAAATTTCATTTAATTACACTATTTAGCATTTAAACACAAAATTTTCGTTGGTTTGTATGTTGTTGTTGAAAGTCCAAAGACCATTTCGGTAACAAATTTCCCGAAGTCATCAGCATAATGTGAACCATTACAAACATGAATGGCATATTATGTATGGAAGTATATTATTTTTTTAAACAACTTCATAAAAATTAGTTTTGATAAAGCTGTCAATCCAAGAAAATGATTTCTGGACATCCTTGTAAACTTAAATTAAACTAGCAGTTGAGCTTTCTTCAAGTTGCAGAATATCTGGAAGAAACTTAAAAAAACATTAAGGGCAAATACATTTAAAAGCAGAAGTAAAACTCTTCAAATGTGCTAAATCATCAATACGGCTGAACACAATTGGCAGGAATGTTTTTTAAAGTAGTTCAGAAAATTATTAATGGAAAATAAATAAACACACTTTAATTGAAATAGAGCTGAATTTCAACTACTTTGCATTAAGTGTGTTGTAAAGTTAAATTTCAAATAACAGGGTGTGTTTTAAAAACACTTGAAAAAGTAAAACAGTGGGGCACGTTGTACCGGTCCCAATTCGCAACTCCAACGAACTATAGGGGGCACTGCAGTCACTGTTTAATGGCGGAATTGAAAACTAAAACAAACGCATGTGGTAGCGAAAAAAATGCTAAAAGTGTTGTGATTTTTGTTCGTATGTATGATTTTTTCGCTTTATTCGTTTGAAAAGATTTTTCAAAGTCTTGTGGATATTCTGACCCATATAGAAAGAGATTAGAAACCAAAAAGTATTACGAAAGTAAACAATTAATGTAGAACACACAGTAAGTTGTTCTGAAGCAGCCATTTTCACGATGTTGAATTCGGAATTCATAAATTTTTGGTTCGCTTCGAACGGCATTTTCATTTTGTACCGTTTTTTCTATACATTAGTACATATTAAGTTCAGTTTCGTGACATTTCCAGCATTTGTTGACATTTTTGTCACATAGTGCACATACGTGGCAGACTGTCAAGAGTAACGTTTAACACTAGATAATTTATTTCTATGACTATATGATTGGATATCCAAAGAAATCATGCATTTAATTCATTCGTCATGGAAATAATTTACCTGATATGCGAAATCTTGTCAAGATACATTATTCTTTCACATAATTTTAAAACCATAACACTATAAACAGATTTTTGGCGAACTTTTATTTTTTATTGTTCAAATTCTTAACGTTCTTTCTGGATTTTTCAATCTGTTCTGCGATAAATATTTTCAAGAAAATTTATTTGCATACTGTCTATTTCAGTAGGATACTGTAGTAACAAATTTTATTTAAATCATTTATGTGGAATTAGGTTAAAGAAAAGTGTCCAGTCAATGTTGTTAAGTTCGTTTTTTTTTTCATCGAATTGAAAAACTGATATTTATTCAAATTCACTCAGAACAAAATAAATAAAATGTGTACTCACAGTTTATATATGGTGGTAGTTTTCTTTTCAGTTGATTGACCATTATTTCTTTTTACTTATCGAATTCTGTAATCTTACTATCATTTTATTCCACTCATGATAAAAATTAAAAATGGTTTAACTAAAAACGCGAAAACTCGCCAAGGCTACTTTGCTTGCACAATACTAAAACTACTATAACCCTAAACAAATTTGGCGAAACCTTTCAGCTGAGAATAAAAGGAATAAAGTAAATTCTTTCTCGGTTATTCATTTTGTTCTACGATAATATATTCAAGAAAATATTTTGCATACTGTCCATTCCAACTAAATGCTGCTGTAAAATATGATTAGTTAAATTAATTTAAGATTAAAAAAAACTCATATTCTTACAAATTCATACAAAACAATAAAAATTTTTACCTGGTATAACGTTATCCAATTTTGTTAATCCAGAGTTTTCTTGTTTACGCTTCCACCATTTAATACTTTTTTGAAAGAAATAAGAAAAACTAACATTATTTTGAGAAGCTCGAGAATACTACTAAGGGACGAATTAATTTCTGTAGCTGAAAGCAAACTAAGACACATCGATTGCGTTAATAAATACTCAGAACAAACTGCCTGTGTTTACGTCAACAGACACACGTGATGCGCAACGTGGCAATGTTTTAGGTGCAGACGCAGTTTTATAAATCACCGCAAGGTAGCGTATTCGAGCGCTGGAGTTCCGAATAATTTAATAACACTAATATTTTTTATTTTATTTTCTGACCAACAAATAGCTCCTATGGTCCTACAAATCCTATAATGAAAGCACATGGCACAGTTATATTGAACAAATTTTATTCCAGAAAGTGTTATTTCAGTAGTCCTGAGTAATTTTCAGTAAACTATAAATTTTTTTTTTAATGGTTTTAGTCAAGATTGCGGAAAAAAAAAATTGAACTCCTGTCTTAAACTTTTACGTGAATGCCACTACCTCATCAAAGGGCTTACTACTTGTCATTGAAAAAATGTGAGTGCATACTATAGAAACTAATTATAAACTGTTTTTGTTTGTTTTTAACATATAAATTTAAGTGAAGTAAAAATATAGAGAATGCAATATACTGATGTTTAAATTTAAATTCTTTAAAAAAAAGCCACGTTTTTCAGTAAATTAATTTATCTATACCAGATATTTCAGCTGGCCACATGAATCAGTTTTGAACCACTGTTTTAGAGCATTTAAATTCCCCGTTATTTCAATGTTCTATTTCCTGACAAAAGTATTGATTTTCTAAAGCGTTCAACAAATTAAGATAAGCTCTGATAAACTGAATATTTATTTATTTTCATATTTATTTTTATGAGTCGTTGAAATGAACTCAGATGCAATTGAATTACTTTTTGAGTGGGCGAGGCAAAATCACGAACATGTAACAAATGAATATAAATAATGAAAGAAACATTACTTTTAAAGTTGATGCATTATAATAATAACGTAAGAAAATAAATAACACTGATTTTAGGAAGCAGTTACTAAAGACTTTAATTTGCATTGGTTGAATACATCGAATAAATATCAAAATATCCTATATATATCAAAATATCGGATATTTTCGAACCCTGATCTTTACAGATAATCTCAAAAACCCAAAATGACAGCCTTTATTTCAAAATGCAATTCCACACTAGTTAAAATTTAACTCCACATTAATCGAGATAGGATGATTTAAAAATCATTTTCGCACCAAATATCGAAATTTTTATGAACTTGATGTGGGGTGAGAGCTTCATGTACTTTATTCTTCTGCTGATCTAAAAGAGTAAAATTCTTCTAAAGTTTGATTCCAAGAAACGGGTTGTGTCATAATGACACACGATAGACGTGAAACATTTTAATTATTCATCAAACACTTTTGAATAGATTGTATTTCTTATTCATATTTTTACATAAAATTATATACATGCGTCCACTGATAATGATCATCTTCTTCCTTCTTAAAAAGAGAAATGATCTGCAATGTACATATTGATCTCCGCTCTGCATGAACGCAGTACATGCAACCATACAAAATGAGAAAGGAAGCGAGAAGAGTGTAATATCTCACTTCTGAAGGCAAGCAAGCCACTGCTTTCCTTCTAACCAACATTGCTTATCCCCACCAATTTTCATCACACAAAAAGGTTAGACCATAACTTGAAAGCCCTCGCATAAAAAGTTTCACTTAAAAAATCTTTGATTCAGCATTTTATCATAAAAGTACAGTAGAATACCTTTATAACGCCGACCTGTATAATGCAATTCTCTATAAACCGCACAACTTTTCAGAAGTAAACAATAAGTTTTGAAGTTTAAAAAATCCCTCTATTTTGCCTTGCAAACATAAAAATTGTTAGGAGAAGTAAATTTTGAATCAGTTTTTCATCTTTTCACCTTAATTCAAAGCTTTTAATTAAAAATTAGCATTTACAGTAAAATGAAAATACCAGATGGTTTTTGAAAATGCAGCTGTTTTGCAAACCATGAAGCTAGCAGAAGTGCAGGATATTTTACTTTCTTTTAATAAAGAAACATATTTATTTGTGAATGACTCATTGCATAATTAATGCTTCAATATTCACTACAGATAAAACTCATTCTGAAGTGCTAATATATAGATATATTTTGAATACTAGTTTAAAAATTTTGAATTGACCTATATAACGCCAAAACCTGTATAACGCAAAAACTCTGATCCAAAGGTGTGCATTATAATGCTCTTCAACTGTATTGATATTTCAACCCGCAAAACTTTAAATGTACCTAATTTCTGACAAACAAGAGCTTTGTGGCTGGGAGGAATTTTACAATCTGAATTACGGTCCTGATCTCAAAGGTAATTCAACACTTGTTAAAACTTAATTATGTATCAATCATGGCATAATTATTTAAAAATCATTTTCTCAAAAAAAAAAAAAAAAGAAATTTTTACGAACCTGAAGCGAGGTGATAACATGCACTTTATTCTTCAGGTGATAAAGAAAGAGTAGCATATCAAGGAAATAACTAGGCAACCTAAAAATTTAAAAACCCTAATTAGAGCATAATAAAAGGTACGAACACACTACTTGAACCGAACTTAAAACACCTCAGTTTTCTCTTTATGATGGAACACACAGCGACTGGCATGCTTGTTGAATAAAAAAAGAATAAATTACCAAAACAACCAAAAATACCTACAATGCATTAAATTTTTAATAAAATAGTATTTTAAATTGGCTCGCTCAATCAAAAAAATCAATAAAAACTGTGCCGTGTGTCAAGCAAGTGTTGCACTTCATATCCACCTCAAACGCTTTGGCAAATTCATGTGGTTACATTAATTTCATAATCGAATTGACATTTTTTTTACAAATTTCAACTAATAAATATTTGGCAGAAAATCATAAATCGTTTAAACTTAAATCTAAATGTTATTAAAAGATACTGTCAGCAAGCATTGAAAGTTCTATAATTTATAAGCATTTTATTTCCTCTGCATCTCCTTTCAAAAAACAAAAAATTGACACTGTTAATACTTACGTTGCATAGATTTAATTTGGAGTTTTATAGCTTGAAGGAACATTAAAAACGATACATAAGTCAATTTTTGTCTAAGAAATGATCAGGAAAAATAAAAACCTTAACATTAAAACATAAGTTAAAATGGGTTTTAATATCAAGTCATATTCATTAAAAATAAAAATTTCTGCAACGTACAGCATTTATAATACAAATCGCAAGTTAAGATCTCCTCACATCACAAGTGTATGTTTTGATTACTTTCACTCGTCGCCAAACACGAAATTGATCGCGCCAAA